>NW_026717987.1:0-18668 GCF_029784015.1 Lycium ferocissimum
ATTTTGATAGCCTAAAGGGCCTATGTTTATATCAAGTAAATATGTTTTAAATGAAAATTGTTTTCTATGATTATTAATGATAAGATTTGCGAATGAAGGCAGGATAAGACATAGGATGAGTGGTGCTCGGTGGTCAGCCTCGGGTACCAGTCGCGGCCCTAGTCGGGTCGTGACAAGAGCAATGTAAGGTTATTGAAGAAAAATAATGTTACACTTTGGAAAATTTTGTTTTATTCGTAGGTACGTAAGGGTCTACGGGTTACCGAGGCATGAAACACTCTAAGGATCGTAAAGTCTAATAAACCAACGAGGGACGTCTATGCGTTATAAAATCTTATGTAAAGATTAAGAGGTAAGATGAAGTGAACGATACATTTTAAGGGAGTGACTTATAGAAGAAGGAAGAGTCGAGTTATGACTAAATGCACGTAGAGAGAGAGAGTAAGATTTCAGCAGAAGGGCTCGCAATATAACTGTCAACCAACTGCGAAATGAAGAGGAGAGTAAAGACAACGACGTGAAATGATTACCTCGAGAGGCAAGAGCAAGAGAAAATATTACGGGAATGGTTACTTAGAGATCTGGAATGCGTTATAATAAATTGAAGGGAATCGACCAATGAAAAAGGCATGTGAAAGGCATCATAATTCAATAAAAGAACACTTGAGGAAGTATTAAGACTAGTTTAACATTCAAGGACGAATGTTCTAAAGGGGGGAAGGATGTTACATCTCGTATTCTCATGCGTTGGAAAGTGTGCGAGTTAAATGATATTAGTAACGGATACGAGGTTATCCCCCAAGCTTATAGGTGGTTAAAGTGATGGTACACATGTATCGTAAGGATTTGAAGTTAAACCAATCGAAGAAAATAAGTTTTGTTGAGTTTTAACATTTATTTGAGTGAAATACGGTCCAAGCTATAATATCCCGTATTTTGGACTAGAAAAATTTAATCGTCCAATATGAGCAAAATTACCCGAGCCCAGAGAATTCGATCATATCCAAGGATGAAAATCAAGAGCTCGGTGTATGCAAGGAATGAAGTCCCAAAATGATTTAAGACAAAAAAAATGAGACGACGATGATTGAAAATAATATTTTATGTGTGACAAATGAGGCTATGGACTATGTTATACTACATGATTATAATAATGAGTATATGAAGGGTGTTAAAAGTGATTAATATTAAAGTGAATTGAGATCAAGAATTAATTATCCGGATATTGGTTAGATCTTTGGAATAAAATGAGAGACAAGGGACTTAATTGTTGGATAATTTTAGTGGAGGACTAGACTTTAATTAGGAAATTAGTGGATAATTTTAATCATGAACCACTTTCCACGTGTAACTCTTGTAAGTGACTATCACATGACTCACTTTATGGTTCTTGACTTATGTGGCAGCAAAAGGAGGTCCTACTTACATAGACAACAATATATATTGTATATGCACGTATAGGCTTAGAAGGGGTTAGAAAAAAAAAAGGGTACTTTCACTTCAACAATTTAGAAGCCTAGCTAGTCTTAAGTAAAACTAGCATTTACGTATGCTGCTAGCAGCAGCTAATTCTATCTATGGAGAAGCTCAACCATGCTCTCAAACACCTCTAAATATTTCTAAAGGTTCCATAGTCATCCTAGAAAAATTCCTCACGGTTTTGGAGTGATTTCTCCATGGAAAGTCCTTGTGATGTTAGGTAAGCTCATCCTTCTTCTTGTGTTGGGGATTTGAGATTCCTTCAAATTGAAACAAATTTAAATACAGCTGATTTGGTGTTTTGTGGTAAGACCCTACTCTATCTATGTGGAACTAAGGATATACAAGTTACGGCTAGCTTGTAGAATCGAAAAATTTTAGTTATGATGTTATTGTCTCTTGGGCTGTTTTGGGTAATGTAAGGTGCTGGCATTATTGTTGTGATGTTGTTGCATATTGGATCATTTTAGGAACTGTAAGTCGTGTCATGTTATAGATGAACAAGATTGATGGTTTAAAGGTGTTAAATGTTAAAAACTATAAGTTGAAGAATTAAACGATACACTTGAAGTGTTAGTTATGTTGTGTAGAGATGTTGATTTAGTTCGGTTGAATGGTTGGAGATATCGGTGGATACGTAACCATGTATTGGTTGATAAAGTTGTGAGGTTTAAAAGGGAGCTAGATGAAGATTATGGCGCAGAAGTTCGCATAGAATTGTTTTCCCTTCATCGGCTAGTTACTATGCTTCTCGTTATTTATGGAAGTATTGTCTTGATGGTTGTCGCTTGATTTTCTACGGAAACTGATCCTATTACCCCGTTGGCAAGTCGACATGCAGGTATGTAAAGATACCCTTTCTTTCTTTTTTGGCATGATCTATGTGAGGCAAACAAACGACGAATGTATAGAGTCCAAAGAAGCTCCTATTCTTAGAGACACTAGGATGGCTACTGTTCTTGATTTCCAGAAGGTACTTTATTATGTCTTGATACGTGTCTATGATTTCAGAAGTCCTATTTTGATATAATCCATAATGACATTCGAGGGGTACTTGACATGACTGTTGTCTTTGATTCACAAGTGTTAGTTCATCCTAATTATTCTATTGAGTCTCAGATGATGATTTAGTTGCATATGGTTGCTCACTACTCTGCTCGTGCATGCCGTTAATATATCTTTCACCGAGTCCCGGGCCGGGTATGTTTTCGTGCACAGTTTCACTGCATTGTTCACCGAGTCCCTCACTAGAGGGCCGGGTACGGTATATATATATATGATGATATGATGATGTGATGATGGCACCGAGTCCCATGATGGGCCGGGTATGGTATACATGTGTATGACTTTATTCACCGAGTCCATATTGGGCCGGGTATGGTATATGATATAGGTATGCATGATTTTCATTTCATAAGGCACAAGTACAGTGGTATCTTGATTGTCATACTTGTCTCCGTAATCTTTATTTCGGTCATGATCTTCTTTATTGTATTTCATGCTTTATATACTCGGTACATATCTCGTGCGACCCCCTTTCTTCGGGGGGGGGGGGGGCGTTTCATGCCCGCAGTACGGATACTCGATTTGGTGATGTCACGACCCAACCCCGTAGGTTATGACTAGTGCCCGAGTTTGGGCCTTTGTCTGTACCGCGCTACTACATTCGGCATACAAATAATTTGAACATGTACGAAAGTCGGACGTCGTCTCAATACATCACATACAAACGTAGATACGTACGAGAAGCCGGCAAGGGGGCTGTCACAATATACATAACATATCAAACATATGCACGTACGACCGACAAGGGCGCACGGCGACGGGGACCGCCCAAAACATGATCCACACAAACATAGCCGTACAAGAACAATCATGACCCACGTGTCTACAGACCTCTAAGAGTAATCACAGAATCATATGACGGGACAGGGCCCCGCCGTACCCCTGAATAAACATATACACATGCAACGGAAGAGTATGTACCAAAATATAGGCTCCGGAACAACGGAGCACTCCCAGATAGCAGAGTAGGTGTCCTAAGCTGGCGGATCACCAAAGTGGGCGTCTGTACCTGCGGGCATGAAACGCAGCCCCCGAAGAAAGGGGGTCGATGCGGAATATGTCTTGAGTATGCAAAGCATGAAATACGGTAAACGAGGATCATAATCGAAACGAGAAGTACAGAAAATAAGTAAAATATGCAGAGTACCAAAATATTTACTTTGAAACACAAATCATGCATGGGGCTCAGAGAACATGGTCGCCACCCCGTCATTTGGCGCCATAACACATCATACTCTAGAAGATTTCATATCTCCGTAACCCGACATATCTCCATAACACATCATAACACCATAGCACGTCATAACACCAAAACAGACACGGAACCCGGCCCTCTAGTGAGGAGCTCGGTGAACCGGAACACATCATACTCCGGAATATAACCTAGTGTGCACGACGACATAACCGGCCCGGGACTCGGCGAAAGATATAACACAATATGCACGAGCAGAGTCGTGAGTAACCATATGCATAAAAATCATTATTATAGACTCAATAGATATGTAAGTAATCCACACTCGGGGGTTAAGACGATGGTCACATTAAGTTCTTTCAGAAGTCGTTAGAACCAAACATAGAAAAGTCTCGGGGGCCCACGGGCAAGCATCAACCCAATCCGAGCCCGCCTATGAAAGTTGGAGATATTATTCATTATAGAATCTCCTACGAACGTTTCGAAGCGATCCGAGCTCGTCTATGAAAGTTACGGTCGTTCGTAGTTACGGAATCTTTTAAGAACAAAATTCTTTATGTAACATTTGAAATCCAACCATATAAAAACATAAGGACCTTAGTTAGACTACATTAAGAGAGTCAACTTTAAGAAGCGAATAAGAATCGTATACTAGCTCGGATCTTAAGAATGGAATTAGCCCGAGGCTCGTTTCATAGCCTACTTACCACTAAGACATGCCAAAAGAAAGAAGGGTTAGGCTTTACATATCTCGTCCGCTCTCAAAGCTAATCCAAACCTAAGTCTCGGGCTTCCCAAGATCTACAACAACATCATTGATACCAACATTAGCTATAGGCGCTTAAGAATTCAATTCCAAACTAGTACTTTATCTACAGAAATTTGGGCAGCATTTCCCCTATAAATTCAACAACCCCGAGAATTCAACTCGGCCAAATCATCAACAACAATACCAACAACCACACTAACAACATCAAGAATTAATTCAAAACGCATTCTAACGTTAGTAACTCTTTTCTACATAATTCGATAACATTCCAATTATATTCAACTCAACTACATACATTCAAACCAACATCAACGCTCACATGTTCAAGTGCTAATCCGAGACCATTCAAACAAGATTCAAGAACACTTCAAACAATCCGCACAATATTCATAACAACCCAACCAATACCCAACTTCACCCGAAACCTCCCCAAACCCGAGAACAACAACAACAACACATTCCACTCTTCCAATTCATGAATTACACCAACAATCCACATGTTAACAATGTCATTCCCATAAATATAAAAACTATATTAAAATCACGTTGGCTTCTAAAACGACATTCAACAACGATTTCAACTTCACTTAAATCATTAAACTTTCATTATCATCATAGAACCCATAACAACGACAACCAAAATACTACATAAAACTAATTCATTCCTTGCCATACAAGGGAGGCCATATTCGGCCACCACCCCAACACGCCAACTTCATGATTTTCATTCATTTCTACACACTACAACATACACAAATCATCCATAACACATGTAAAGAAAGATTAAACCTTACCTTTTTTCCGCTTAGTTCTTCCACTAAGCTAGGGTTTGTTCTTGCAAGAATGAATGTTTGTTTGTTCCAACAACTACTCCACGTTAATAAGGACCCTCCAATTGGTTGAATTGCTAGGAGAAAATTTTTTTTTGATGAAGATTCTTGGACTTCAAATTTTCTTGCTATGGCCGAATGGCCTCTTCTTTGTGTTCTCTCAAGTTTCTACAATTTTCTAAGGGTTGAAGATGAAAAATATGACTAATTGATCATCTTTTATGTACTTATATTAAGCATCCAAGTGGCCCATGGCCCACACCATCATGGCCGGCCACTTGGCCCTTTTATTTCATGAAATAATTACTTTCCAAAATTAACTTTTAACCCCAAATTTTCCTTAATATTCCATACCAATAAAATCATAAGCAACTTATGCCTTAAAACAATATCGGAGGTTAAAAGTCTCTACCTCGTATCCCGAAATAGTCTTGTCCTTAACTTATCATGGTTAGCTCGGATTGTCCCAATGTACAAAATATGGGATATAACATCCTCCCCCCCTTTGGAACATTCGTCCCCGAATGTTAAACTAATTCTACGGGGGGTTTCTTTTTATATCTATCACATACAATTCATTCATCAATCAACATAACCAATTTAGGAATTTAGATTACCTGTAGGCATCGGGAATAAATGGGGATACTTCTTCTTCATCTCCTCCTCAGCTTCCCAGGTCATCTCCTCCCTGTTATTGTTCCGCCACAACACCTTAACGGAAGCCACATCTTTATTTCGCAACCTTCTTACCTGACGATCCAATATGGCTATAGGCTGTTCCTCATAGGATAGCTCCTCTGTCACCTGGATATCCTCTATGGTAAAATCCTGGAAGGGTCACCAATGCATTTGCGAAACATAGACACATGGAATCTTTGGATGCCTTTGCTCCCTGAAATCGCCTGGTAGATCTAATTCATAGGAAACTTTGCCTATCTTACTGACAATCTGATAAGGCCCAATATATCTCGTACTGAGCTTTCCCTTTTTGCCGAATCTCATAACACCCTTCATAGGTGACACTTTCAGGAATACCCAATCGCCAATCTGGAACTCTTAATGTCGACGTCGATTATCTGCATATGATTTCTATCGACTCTGAGCTGCTAATACTTGGTTCCGAATGAGTTTCACTTTATCAACTGCTTGCTGGATCATATCTGGGCCAATTAATTTAGTTTCGCCAACATCAAACTAGCCAATCGGTGACCTACACTTCCTGCCATACAAGGCCTCATACGGCGCCATCTGAATACTAGAATGGTAGCTATTATTATAAGCAAATTCAACAAGCGGCAGATGATCGTCCCAGCTACCTTTGAAATCGATAACATAGGCCCGCAACATATCTTCTAGCGTCTGGATAGTACGCTCGGCCTGTCCGTCCGATCCCGAGGATGGAATGCGGTGCTAAGGCTCACGGGGTCCCCAATCCTTCCGAAATGATCTCCGGAAGTTAGCATGTAAATTGGGCACCTCTCGTCGGATATGATCGACGCGGGAACACCGTGAAGTCTTACTATTTCCTTAATATATAACCTGGCATAGTCCTCAGCTAAATAAGTGGTCCTGACTGGAAGGAAATGGGCTGATTTTGTCAGCCTATCAACGATAACCCATATGGAATCATACTTCCGTGAAGTGCGAGGTAAACCTGTAATGAAGTCCATATTAATTATTTCCCACTTTCAAGTCGGAATCTCCATCTCCTGTAACAATCCACCCGGCTTCTGATGTTCGATCTTAACCTGCTGACAATTTGGGCACTGAGCAACAAACTCTGGTATGTCCTTCTTCATACCATCCCACCAATATAAGCATCTGAGATCATGATACATCTTTGTCGACCCCGGATGAACAGAATACCGAGCATAATGTGCCTCTCCCATGTCTGTCGCCGCGCCACCGCAATCTGTGTGTACGTATAATGCCCCGCGTAGTAGTACTCCATCAGGTGTAATCTCGAACGGGGTCTTCTCCTTTTCCAGGGCTGCATCCTTGTACTGTGCTAGAACAGGGTCTTCATATTAGCACCGTTTTACTTCTTCCATAATAGAGGATTCAGCAACTCCTTGAACAGAAACCCCAGAATCTCTAGAATCAGCCAAACGGACTCCAAGATTAGCCAACTGATGGATCTCACGAACCATTTCTTTCCTTTCTGGTTGCACGTTCGTCAAGCTGCCCATAGACTTACAGCTGAGTGCATCTGCTACAACGGTGGCTTTCAGATGATATAAAATATCAACATCATAGTCTTTCAGCAACTCTAGCCACCTCTTCTGCCGCAAATTCAGCTTCTTTTGCTTAAAAATATACTGGAGGCTTTTGTGATCCGTATAAATATCAACATGAACGCCATATAGGTAGTGTCTCCATATGTTCAAGGCATGAATTACCGCGGCTAGCTCCAGATCATGAGCAGGATAATTTCTCTCGTGCTTTCGAGCCGGGAGGCATAGGCTATGACTCGCCATCCGCATTAATACACAACCTAGCCCAACACCGGAAGCATCACAATAGATGACATACCCATCTGGTCCCTCCGGAAGAGTCGGAACTGAGCCGTAGTCAACTTCTCTTTCAAAGAATCGGAAGCTCCGTTCACAAGCATCGGTCCCACCGGAACTTAGCTCCTTCCGAGTTAGCCTCGTTAAAGGAGCCGAGATCGAAGCAAGCTTTTTCACAAATCTCCCCGTAATAACCGGCTAACCCCAAAAGCTACGTACCTCGGTTGGCGGCGTCGTAGTTCTAGGCCAATTCTTTACGGCCTCAATCTTCTGTGTATCAACTCGGATGCCATCAGCTACAATAATATGCCCCAAGAATGCAACTGAAGTCAACTAGAATTCACATTTGGAGAACTTAGCATACAATTTTTGGTGCCGGAGTACCCCAAGTACCGTCCTCAGATGATCCGCATGCTCCTCCTCTGATCGTGAATAGACCAGAATATCATCGATAAATACAATCACGAACATATCTAAGAACGGTCTGAATACCCGATTCATCAGGTCCATAAATACTGCTGGAGCATTAGTCAGCCCAAAAGACATCACTCGAAACTCATAATGCCCATATCGGGTCCTGAAGGCAGTCTTTGGAATATCTGCCTCTCTTACCCGCACCTGGTGATAGCCGGAACGCAGGTCTATCTTCGAGAAACACTTAGCACCCTCGCAACTCGGTCAAACAAATCATCAATCCCGGGGAGGGGATATTTATTCTTTATGGTTACCTTATTCAGCTGCCTATAATCGATACACATCCGCAGCGATCCGTCTTTCTTTCTCACGAACAATACCGACGCTCCCCAAAGTGATGTGCTGGGCCTGATGAAGCCCTTCTCTAATAAATCCCTCAGCTGCTCCTTTAATTCCTTTAACTCTGCAGGTGCCATTCTGTAAGGAGGAATAGCTATGTGCTCGGGTGTCCGACAAAGACATCTATAGTGAACCCTATCTCTCGCTCGGAGGAAGACCGAAAGTTCATCCGGGAATACATCCGGGAATTCATTAACCACCGGAATCGATCGAAGAGTCGGTGCTTCTGCTTTCAAGTCATGTACACGAACCAGATGATAAATATACCCCTTTCTAACCATCTTCCTTACCTTGAGGTATGAAATAAACTTACCCCTCGGCGATGCTGTGTTTCCCGTCCACTCTATAACTGGTTCCCCTGGAAATTGGAAGCGAACTACCTTCTTCTGATAATCAACGTTAGCATAACAAGAAGCTAGCCAATCCATACCCATAATAACATCAAATTCAGTCATATCCAGCTCTATCAAATCTGCTTTAGTGCAACGGCCACATATAGTTACCGAACAATCTCTATATACCTGCCTGGCTATAACAGAATCTCCTACCGGTGTAGCTACCTCAAACGGTTCTATCGGTTCAGGTTTTATCCCAATTTTATTAGCAACAAGGGGAGAAATATACGATAAAGTAGAGCCTGGGTCTATCAATGCATATACATCTCGGGAGAAAATCAATAATATACCTGTAACCACATTAGGTGACGCCCCCGATCTGTCGGCCGGCCAAGGCATATATGCGGTTCGAGGGACCGCTAGAGCTCGGAAGCTCCGCCATGACCTCTACCGCGGCTCTGCCGGTGTGGGCGTACCGCCCGCGGGGCGCATAGCTACGAAGATGAAGATGAACCAAAGAATCGACCCAAAGAGGGCCGAGCCGCACCCACCGAACTACCCCCAAGCGGACAATCTCTCATAAGGTGGCCCTGACGACCACAGGAAAAACAAGCACCTATAGCACGATAACACTCTCCAGGGTGATGTCTCCCACAGTGAGAACACCTAGGTATGGGTGGCCTCGACTGACCGGAACCTCTGTCCGCCTACGAACCCGAAGCCCTGGAGCTCTGACTAGCTCCTAAATACCCTGTAATATCTGGTCTCCTACCCGGGAACTGTGGGGGTGTACTCCGTGCTGGCTGGGAAGGATATCTACTATGTTCCGCCGGGCCGAGGTCACCCCCTCGAGACTCTCCAGAATAACCAGCTGATCTAGCCCTCTTGGGCTGGCTCCTGTCATAATCTTTGTCGGGCTGACGCCCTCTATGCCAATCCTCTATACCCTGGGCATGTGCCTGTACTCGAGCAATGTCCATCCCTGGCTGGGAAGCCATCACCGTACGTGTTGTCAACCAAATAACGATCCAGCCCCATCACGTATCGATGCATCTGTCGTCACCATATCACTACCATAGTGGGTGCATATCGGCCAATGAATCAAACTCGAGACTATACTCTCGAACACTCCGCCCCTCTCGTCTCAACCGGTAAGAATCGTCAACCCTAGCTCGACGCATCTGCGGAGGCAAAGTGGCCAAGGAAGGCCTCTGTAAACTCGCCCCACACTGCTGGAGGAGCACCCTCGCCCCTAGACAACTCTCAGGACTCATACCAATTAGCCACTACATCCCGCAACCGATATGATGCCAACTCGACAGACTCCGTCTCGGAAGCCTTAATGAGTCGTAACGTACGCTGCATCTGTCTAATAAACTCCTGGGGATCCTCCTCGAGCTTCGACCCGGAAAACTCTGGTGGATTACAAGTCAAGAAATCACGGGCCCTCTGACTGTCATGTCTGTCCGCATGATCACCTCCTAATCCGTGCCTGTGAACCTGCCCCGCCACTAACCTGGTCAACAACTGGACCGCATCTCGCATGGCCCTATCCTCCGCCCCCGGGCCGGGGGCTAGAGGCTCGGGTGGAACCTCGGGGCCTCGGACCGCCCCGACCCGGTTGCCTGCTCCAAACTCCTCTAGTACCGGTGGTGTAGCAGAACTGGCTGACTGGGGCACAACCTCAGGCACAGGCTAAGCACGGGCCCTGGCAACTCTCCGGGCCTGACTAGTCTCTCCAGCTGCGCATCGACTTGCCCGCCTTCGGGCGCCTTCCTCGGAGGCATCGCTGTAAACATAACAATCCGTTAGGAAGGAATTATCCTGATAATACAGCTCCATCGCACGATCTAGGATCAGAAGGAAAGATAACATCCTAAATGCCCTGTAGCCTCCTGTTCATAGATGTGGTGCACAACACACCGATAAACAAGACTCTACTAGACACGATCTATAGACACTACGAGGACGAACCGCTCTGATACCACTTTTGTCACGACCCAACCCCGTAGGCCATGACTAGTGCCCGAGCTGGGCACTCGTACGCACCTGCTTACTACATTCGGCATACAAATAATTTGAACATGTACGAAAGTCAGACGTCGTCTCAATCTGTCACATACAAACGTAGATACCGTACAGAAGCCGGCAAGGCTGTCATAATATACATAACATATCAAACATATGCACATGCAGCCGACAAGGCTGCCACGGCGGACAGGACCGCCCAAAACATGATCCACACAAACATAGCCGTACAGTAACCAATCATGACCCACATGTATGTCTACAGACCTCTAAGAGTAATCACAGAATCATATGACGGGACAGGGCCCCGCCGTACCCCTGAATAAACATATACACATGCAACGGAAGAGTATATACAAAAATATAGGCTCCGGAACAACGGAGCACTCCCAGATAGCGAGAGTAGGTGTCCTAAGTGGCGGATCACCAAAATGGGCGTACGTACTGCGGGCATGAAACGCAGAGACCCGAAGAAAGGGGGTCAGTACGGAATATGTACTGAGTATGCAAAGCATGAAATACAGTAAACAGGATCATAATCGAAACAAGAAGTACAGAAAATAAGTACAATATGCAAAATACCAAAATATTTACTTTGAAACACAAATCATGCATGGGGCTCAGAGAACATGGTCACCACCCTGTCATTTGGGGCCATAACACATCATACTCCGGAAGATTTCATATCTCCGTAACCCGACATATCTCCATAACACATCATAACGCCATAGCACGTCATAACATCAAAACATACACGGAACCCGGCCCTCTAGCGAGGAGCTCGGTGAATCGGAACACATCATACTCTGGAATATAACCTAGTGCGCACGACGACATAACCGGCCCGGGACTCGGCGAAAGATATAACACAATATGCACGAGCAGAGTCATGAGTAACCATATGCATAAAAATCATTATTATAGACTCAATAGATAAGTAAGTAAACCACACTCGGGGGTTAAGACGAAGGTCACATTAAGTTCTTTCGGAAGTCGTTAGAACTAAACATAGAAAAGTCTCGGGGCCCACGGGCAAGCATCAACCCAATCCGAGCCCGCTTTATGAAAGTTGGAGATATTATTCATTATAGAATCTCCTACGAACGTTTCGAAGCGATCCGAGCTCGTCTATGAAAGTTACGGTCATTCGTAGTTACGGAATCTTTTAAGAACAAAATTCTTTATGTAACATTTGAAATCCAACCATATAAAAACATAAGGACCTTAGTTCGACTACATTAAGAGAGTCAACTTTAAGAAGCGAATAGGAATCGTATACAAGCTCGGATCTTAAGAATGGAATTACGCCGAGGCTCGTATCATAGCCTACTTACCACTAAGACATGCCAAAAGAAAGAAGGGTTAGGCTTTACATACCTCGTCCGCTCTCAAAGCTAATCCAAACCTAAGTCTCGGGCTTCCCAAGATCTATAAAAACATCATTGATACCAACATTAGCTATAGGCACTTAAGAATTCAATTCTAAACTAGTACTTTATCGACAGAAATTCGGGCAGCATTTCCCCTATAAATTCAATAACCCCGAGAATTCAACTCGGCCAAAGCATCAACAACAATACCAACAACCACACTAACAACATCAAGAATTAATTCAAAACGCATTCTAACGTTAGTAACTCTTTTCTACATAATTCGATAACATTCCAATTATATTCAACTCAACTATATACATTCAAACCAACATCAACGCTCACATGTTCAAGTGCTAATCCGAGACCATTCAAACAAGATTCAAGAACACTTCAAACAATCCGCACAATATTCAAAACAACCCAACCAATACCCAACTTCACCCGAAACCTCCCCAAACCCGAGAACAACAACAATAACACATTCCTCTCTTCCGAATTCATGAATTACACCAACAATCCACACGTTAACAATGTCATTCCCATAAATATAAAAACTATATTAAAATCACGTTGGCTTCTAAAACAGCCCAACAACGATTTCAACTTCACTTAAATCATTAAACTTTCATTATCACAATAGAACCCAATACACTAACAACCAAAATACTACATAAAATTAATTCATTCCTTGCCATACAAGGGAGGCCATATTCGGCCACCACCCCAACACGCCAACTTTATGATTTTCATTCATTTCTACACATTACAACATACACAAATCATCCATAACACATGTAAAAGAAGATTAAACCTTACCTTTTTCCACTTAGTTCTTCCACTAAGCTAGGGTTTGTTCTTGCAAGAATGAATGTTTGTTTGTTCCAACAACTACTCCACGTTAATAAGAACCCTCCAATTGGTTGAATTGCTAGGAGAAAATATTTTTTTTGATGAAGACTTTTGGACTTCAAATTTTCTTGCTATGGGCGAATGGCCTCTTCTTTGTGTTCTCCAAGTTTCTACAATTTTCTAAGGGTTGAAGATGACAAATATGACTAATTGATCATCTTTTATGTACTTATATTAAGCATCCAAGTGGCCCATGGCCCATACCATCATGGCCGGCCACTTGGCCCTTTTTTATTTCATGAAATAATTACTTTCCAAAATTAACTTTTAACCCCAAATTTTCCTTAATATTCCATACCAATAAAATCATAAGCAACTTATGCCTTAAAATAATATCGGAGGTTAAAAGTCTCTACCTCGTATCCCGGAATAGTCTTGTCCTTAACTTATCGCAGTTAGCTCGGATTGTCCCAATGTACAAAATACGGGATATAACAGGTGATCCTCCAGCTTAGGACTTCTGCTCAGCTGTTTGGAGAGCTCCATTGTTCCGGAACCTAGACTATTTTGGTACAGATCTTTTGATGTAGACTTATGCTTATCCAGGGGTACGGCGGGGCCCTATCCCATCATATTTCACTTTGATAACTCTTAGAGGTCTGTAGACATATCTGGGTTGTGTATAGGTCTTGGTCAGCTGTGTCAATATGGTTTGTGTTGGATATTCTCGTATATAGTGGCAGCCTTGTTGGCTTACGTATTGTGTTATGCTTTGATCAGCTGTGATCCTCAAGGGACAGGTTTATTGTTATATCCCGCGTTTTTAGAACATGAGTTTGACATGTACCTCATCGTAGTAATGGGATGTTTTGAAAGGCACAAGCCATGGAGAGTACGTAACAACGAAGAAAAAGGTGAATTACGATCTCGTAAGTCGTAATCGGGAAAGAATATTTTAAAACACGGAAACATGGCCATTATTAGTGTAATAAGTGATAAATATCATGTATGGAGAATTTGGAATATTTCGGGATTGAGCAAATTGAAGAAAATAAGTTCGACGAAAATTTGAGAAACGCGGGACGGATTTTAGTCAACTTTGGAGGCGCATATCTCATAGTATATGTGGAGTTTTAAGGTGTTTCAAAATCCTAAAATGAAGTTCGTCGAGTCTAGTTTGTAATGCAACAAACCGTTCATTGATAGGACATCGGAGTAGAGAATTATAGACGTTACAAACTGAGCTGTCGACGCAGAAACAGCATTCAGATGCATCGCTACGATGCCGCTACGCTACGGTACCGCTCTACAAGTTAGCTACGATAAAACCGACTTCGACATTCCGTTTTAAGGGACAGAAACCTCTTTTTTCAGCACAAAAAAAAAGTTCCAAAATTTCCAGAAAATTCAGCCCCTCTCCCTTCCTCTCTACATAATTAAATTGAGGGATTTTATGGCTAGTTGAAGGAAAAAGATGGAGATCACAAAAACCATGGCCTGTGGCCATGTTTTTGAAGAAGGTTACATGTTGGCTTTAAGAGCTTGGTTTCTAAGGTAAGATTCCATTCCCTTTTCCATGTTTTGGAAATGATTAATCTTGGTATGTAATTGGTGGATGTGGAATTGAATGCAAAAATTGTGTGGGTTGATGTTGAAGCTTGTTTGGGCCATGGGGGGGGAAATTTGTTTTAAGCTAGAAGTGGTGAGCAAATTTTAATTAGTGTTGTTGTTGTTGTTGTTGTCATGAATCAAATGGTGAAAGTAAAGGGAATTTGATGATTAGAGATGAAGTTACATTTGTTTAGTGGGCTGTTCTTGTTGAATTGAGGGATTAAGGATTGAGATAATGTGTTATGTTGTTGATCTCGTGTAATTGGTGGACTAAGTGTCATTAAAACTTGTGTTGTGTTGATTGTAATTGACGGGCTGTTTTAGAAGCTAATGTGAATCAAATATAGTTTCATGGATTTATGGAAGATAATGTTGTCAATGTGTGAATTGTTGGTATGGTTGATGAAATTGAAAGGAAGAAATGTGTTGTTGATTATTTTCTTGAACTTAGCGGATTTCGGGTGAAGTAGTATATTGTTGGATTACTTTGAATATTATACGGATTGTTTGAAATGTTCTTGAATCTTGTTTAAATGGTTTGGATTAGTACTTGAACGTATGAATATTGATGTTGGTTTGATCGTATGCGGTTGATTTGAATGAAAATGGAATATCGTCGAATTGTATAGAAAGGAGTTACCAATGTTAGAATGCGTTTTGAATTCATTATTGATGTTGTTAGAATGGTTGTTGGTATTGTTGTTGGTAATATTGGCCGAGTTGAATTCTCGGGGTTGTTGAACTTATAGGGGAAATGCTGCCCAAATTTCTGTAGATAAAGTGATGGCTTGGGATTGGATTCTTAAGTGCTTATGGCTAATGTTTGGTACTTAATGACGTGTTGTAGATTTTGAGAAGCCGAGACTTGAGTTTGGATTAGCTTAGGAAGCAAATGAGGTATGTAAAGCTTATCCCTTTCCCTTTTGGCATGTCTTAGATATGCAAGTAAGGTATGATATGTTATGAACCTTGGGGGAAATTCTATTCTTAAAATCCGAGCATGTTTATGATTCATAATTCCTTAATATGGTCAAGCCATGATGTTGGCATATGATTGATGAAATGCTATGTACACGGTTTGTTATGGTCTTTATGTCTTTTGTATGACTAAATTTCAAAAGTTGCATAAAAGTTTTGTTTTAAAAAAAAAAGAGTTTTGTTCCTAAACGATTCCGAAAACTACGAACGACCGTAACTTTCAAGAAAAAGCTCGGATCGCTTTGATATCTTCGCAAATGATTTCATGACGAGTAATGACTTTAATTTTCATAGGCGGGCCCGGATTGGGTTGACGCTCGTCCGTGGGTCCCGCGACTTTTCTGTGTACAGTTCTAACGGCTTTTTGAAAGAACTTAATGTGGCTATGATTCCGACCCCCGAGTATGATTACTTATTTATCGGTTGAGTCTGAAATAAGGATTTTTATGTATGTGATTTTGATACGTGACTATGGTTTCTGAAGTTCGGTTTGATATGTTCCCGAGTGATATTCTAAGAAAATTCGATTTGACTACCGTTTTGGCTTACAAATGATGGTTCGTTTTGATTAACCTATTAAGTCTTTGAAAATGTTTTTAAAGCGTATTTGGTTACTCACGATTCTGCTCGTGCATCCTGTGGTTACATTTTTCGCCAAGTCCCGGGCCGGTTATGTTATCGTGCGCACTATGCTGTATTCTGAAGTATGATGTGTATTTCGGAGTATGATGTGTCCGGTTCGCCGAGCCCCTTTTTGGCCGGGAACCGTGTATATATTATGGTGTTATGATGTGTCCGGTACGCCGAGCCCCTTTCGGACGGGTACTGTGTATATATGCTACGTTATATGTTATATGTATGGATTCTGGAATATGATCAGTTGGTATCAAATCCGGTGGTGGGGCAAACCCAATGGTGGGGCAAACCCAGTGGTGGGTCAAACCCAATGGTGGGGCAAACCCAATGATGAGGCAAAATTCCACATTGGTTTAGGCCAATCCCACACTGGTTTAGGCCAATCCCACATTGGTTTAGGCAAATCCCACATCGGTTAATGTTATCTCATATGATAGGTTATGATGTTATGATGTGTTACGGTATGAATATGATGATTTGTATGCATATGGTTTCTCACTACTCTGCTCGTGCGAGCTGTTATTATCTCTTTCACTGCGTCCCGGGCCAGGGCATGTATTCGTGCACGATTCCACAGTATGATTCACCGCGCCCCTCACTAGAGGGCCGGGGCATGTTATATATATATATATATATATATGATGATATGGGGGAGGCGGCCAGGATGGCATATGATGACTCTATTCACCGCGTCCCTCGCTAGAGGGCCGGGGCACGTTATATGTATATGCATCTGATGGTTTTACTTACCGCGCCCCTCACTAGATGGCCGGGGCACGTTATATCTATGCATGTGTACGAGATGATTTTCTGACTCTGTCACTCAGTCCCATTATGGGCCGGATATGATACATGACATTGATATGCATGATTCGTATTTCAGGAAGTAAGCATTTTGGCATTCTGATTATTATATTTGTCTTCTGTACCTCTGATGTACGATTTGTGTTTCAGATGCAAGCATGTTGGTATTCTGGTTATTATGCTCACTTTCTGTACTCCTTACTTCGGTTATGACCTCGTTTTCTGTATGCTATGCTTTACATGCTCAGTACATATTCCGTACTGACCCCCTTTCTTCGGGGGCTGCGTTTCATGCCGCGCAGGTATACAGATGAGTAGAAGAGGTTCCAGCTGGGTTGGCGAGCTCCATTTCCCCCCGGAGTGTTGCCGAGTCAGAGTGCTTTTGTTATGGCATCTGGAGTTATGGTAGAGACTTTGCAGACGGTGTCGTGTGTATAAGACGTCAGTTTGTAAGCGGCTATGTAAGCCGGTGTATTGTTATGCATTACGTTACGGATTTATTGTGACTACAGATTTTATTTGATTTGAAAAAGACGAAAAACATGTTTGTTTTTGCAAAATTTTCATTATGTGCTTATGTCATGTTTTGCGGGCCCAGTATGATTATGTGTATTACGATAGTCAGCGGGTTCGCTCGGCCCTAGGTAAGGGTCGGGTGGCCATCAGGCCCTATCGAAAATTAGGGTGTGACATCTTACTTGTCCAAATCTCGTTTACGTCATGTCCCTCGTTAGTCTTTTCGCTGTATGCTAAGGGGAAATTTCCGAGGTGTAACACACCCTCGCCCTCGACAACTCCCAGGACTCGTACCAGTTAGCAGCTACATCATACAACCGATACGTCGCAAACTCGACAGACTCAGTCTCGGAAGCCTTAATCAACCGCAACGTACGCTGCATCCGCCAATGAACTCTCGGGGATCCTCCGCGGGCTTTGACCCGAAGTTGCGGAGGATTACAAGTCGGAAAATCACGGGCCCTGCGGGGCGCATCACGTCCCCATCCGCATGATCATCTCCTAACCCATGTCTATGAACCCGCCACACCCCGCCACCAATCTAGAGAGTACCGAACCGGCGTCTCTTGTATAGCCCTATCCTCCGCCCCGACCGAGGAGCCGGAGGCTCGGGCACTCGAACCTCGGGAGCCGGCGGTGGAGCCGCCCTCGACCTGCGAACTGCTGCTGCTCTCAAGTCCTCCGACAATTGCGGTGCAGAGTAGAACTGGCGCGTTTGTCGGGGCACAATCTCGGTGTACGAGGCTCGGCACGGCCCCGGTAACTCTTCGGGCCGACTAGTCTCCCCCATTGCGCCGTACTTTCCGCCACGGGCTCGTGGCCTTCTCGGAGGCATCACCGAAAGCATAACAATTTGTTAAAAAGGAATCATCCCGATGTT
>NW_026717988.1:0-13971 GCF_029784015.1 Lycium ferocissimum
TTTTCTGTCTAAATAGGGTTTCCTGGCTGATGATTTTCTAAGATAGCATTTCTTTCTATTGTATTGAGGGCAGTTTCTATTATATTGAGTTCTGTATTTCTTATACTTTTTCTTTTTATAATTGTCTTTATCGTAACTTTGAGTAGTGTATACCACGCTTTTAAAAAAATTCATCTCATTTTGTTTTAATTGTTTTTGTACTTGTATATGCGTGCATTTTTCTTGTAGTATATCCATTATATGTTGTATTCTATGTCCTATTGACCATTTTAAATTAAGCAAAAGAAAACTTTCGAAAAATTAGAACAAAATCTCGATTACTTAGAAACACAAGAATTAGAATTAGAAAAGAAAGTCCAGACTCTAGTTAATAAATTTAACCTAGAAAAATTACCTACAAAGACGGAAATAGAAAAGTTAGTTAAAGTTATTACAGAAAAACCAAAAGAGATAGAACTAAAGACAACTCAAATAGTCTCTAAAATAACGCAAGGCAAGTAGTTGCACTTTTAGGCCTAATATTCCTAAAACACCCTTTTCGTGGTCTAATCTTGCTGTCTATAGTCTGCGATAACGGGTGATTCGGTTATTTAATTGACGAATAAACCTTATAATATATGTATTTAATGTGTGTGAATAGTTTATTCATAGAAATAATATTTGCACACATATAAGGTGTAAGTGGGTAAATATGGTATTTGACGGAGTGGATAATTGGTTATATGTTTAATTTTTAACGGAGATTAATTACCTATAATTAGCTTATGGTTAATGATTAAGGTGGACATCATGATTTTAGTGAGTAAGTAAATAAAGTGGCTAGGTGTGCAATTGGCTAAATATTGTATTGTAGTGGGATAAATGAATTAATTAAAAGTTGAGTGATAAGTGATAGGTGGCTGACCCACGTGGATCCTTAGAATGGCAGCAACAATTGACTCATGTATTATATATTTAGGTGGCACATTCAGAATATAGGTGTATTGTTGAAATTAATTAAAGAATTAGACCCCAAATTCCATTATGAGAAGATTCCTTTTCATATCTCATTTAAGTGAGCTAATTCACTTACAAAAGGTATTATGCGGCAACTTTTTTTCTCCTTGCACGAGAGTTAAGGGAATAAAGCAACTTGTAGTAATAATGTATGAGTTAGTGGGAGACAAAAAGGAATTTGCTAATAAATTAATGGAATAAGTGGGAAATGACCCCTTTTCATGTGTAAAGGAGCCATTCTATAAGGTAGAAATGACTAATTGATTATATATAGATTTGGTGCCAATCTTAAAGTAACTTTACTATTATGAATGTTTAAGTGGTGGGCCCCACGCCCAAATAAAGGAGCCATAATGATATGTTAGCACTTTCGGATTTTAAGTCTTCCACGTCTAGCATATGTATTTGCGGCAACTTCTCTTAAAAATTAATCATTCACTTAAGAAATCCTGGCATCTATTTTACAATATTAATGACCTTTTAGTTCTTGGACTATATATTTAGTTCCTAAGAAGATTGTGAGCGTCGAAATATTTTTAAAGAGAAATAGCTCCTAAGCCATGGCAACTCACGGCCATGGTAGCTCTTAAAGCTCACAACCATGGCGACCCTTGAAAGCTCACATAAATAGCCCTCCTCCACACAATTAAATTGTTAATCTTCATCTTGATTTGGAGAAAGAATTATGAATAACCATGGCGCCAAGCTCACGGCCGGCTCAATAACATTAGGATTTAAATCGAGGAAGAAGATGTGGGGCAATTGGTGCAAGTGATTATAGGATCTGCCCTAACTAAATTAAGGTAAGAATCCTCCTCTCCAAGATATATTTAAATTCATCCAGGCCATAGGTAAAATTGTGAGATGAGAACTACCGGATTAATGGCAGGAAATCGTATAACTTGTTGTTATCATTGATTATGTGTTAAGAGTGAAGGAATCTTGATATACAAAACACGTAGTTGTTTATATGAAATTGTTGAGATATGAATTGGATTGTGGAATTATGAGGATTGTTATGGTGCTATGTTCTTATGGATTAGATGTACATAAGGTTGTTGGTGGTGTTGTTGTGATTTGGAACTAATTTGGAAAAATGGGGTGAATTATTTAGAGGAGATGCCGATTAAACGAATTATATGATCCTTAGATAATGGGTGAAATTATTTTTCAATAAAATTTCAAATCTGCCCTTGTGGGCCCAAGGCCACTTTTTGGAATGTGTTTTTGGGTTTTGAATATAGGTATAGCAATATGGGCGCTCTTAGATTCGTATTCTAACTTAGATGATATATTTGATAGACTTTGTCCGTTTGGAAGCACTTCAGAAGGGAAAAAGCTTTGGCGTGAAAGTTCGTGACACCTGTTCGGCATTGAGGTAGGTTACGGTTTACTTTATGTCTAGACTCCGGTTAGCGAAACGTATGTAAATAGTAGTGATTGACGGGGAAAGCATGATAGGCCTTCGGGCATGGTGTGGAGGTAAATTCCATCTAGGTTGGTATTGCCATCTGTTATGTGGGCTTGTCGCCATTATTGTGATATCTTGTTATGTGGGCTCGTCGCCATTATTACGATATTGTTATGTGAGCTTGTCATTGTATTGTGATTTCATGTATTTGATATAATTCTCTCTCTCTTGTTATCCCCATTTGGTCATATGGAAGAGGAAGGTTATTGCGAGAATTGAATATTGAATTGCAATTCCTAGTATGAATCTATGGAACCTATGATTGCGGTGATTATTGAGGTTGATTCCATGCGAGGCATGCATCCCATATTCTATGTGCTATGTGATGTAATTATCACCTAGTTGTATCTTTATCACATACTAGCTCCCTCGCACCTTATGAAAGGGAAGGGTAATATTGATGATTGAGCCGTGGGCAATAATATGACTTGTACTTGTTTATTGCATATTGGTGATATAGTTGAGTCGATATCATGCATGACATGCTTTCATATTACTCTTATGTTGTTATAATGGTGAGGAGAGTGATTGAGAGACTCCGAGGTTTTTGCGGAGATTGAGAGTGACGAGAGAGACTCCGAGGTTTCCTTGGGAGATTGAGAGTGACGAGAGAGACTCCGAGGTTTTGCCGGAGATTGAGAGTGACGAGAGAGACTCCGGGAACGATGGAGATTGAGAGTGATTGATAGCCTCCGAGGTTTTTGCCGGAGAGCACGAGTGGTACATGGACTTCGCGGGTCCCCCATGGGTCATGACTATGAGGCATTGCCATAGCATGTGTGTACGGGAGTGGAGTGTGAGAGGTGACATCGCATTGCATAACATTTACATAGCACGACATTGCATTGCATAGCACTCCATTTGAATGGTCATTCATGTCATTGCATGGCACATTCTCGATTGATTCTTGATTTGTGAATTTGAGTTGTTGTTTGTGAGTATTTATTTTAAAGGTTGGATGGAATCGAGGTTTATAGAATTCTCCCTAGGCTTATAATCCGAGATATTGAGATCCCTTGTGACTATCGTTAATGCAAGACTTTCTCATGTGCTAGATGTGTATTTGTGTTTGATTACTTATCTGCTTACTTGTTAGTTGCTTTTTGTTTATATGCGTGAACTAACCATTGTCGGCCTATGATACCTACGAGCCTTGTGTTGTGCTCATACTACTCTTGCTACACTCCTCCGGAGTGTAGAGTTATTTTCAGGTGATGTTCGGAGTCTCACGACCGTTTCGAGGCATTCGTCAAAGACGTTTGGGTGAGCTATTGCAACCCAGAGTCTCTCCTTAGATTTATGTTGTTCTCTATCCTTAAACAGAAGTCGTATCTGAGTTTGAGTCTATTATCTATTCAAATTGTAAACTTCTTAGAAGCTCTTGTATGAGTCTAGACCAGATTTTGGAAATTTCTTATAATAAAAGTATTTATTCCGCATGTTATATCAAATTAAGGTAGTTATCGGAAGGGTTCGCCCACCAGGGAGGGTTAGTGTGGGTGCCCGCATGATCCATGATTTGGGTCGTGACAAGTTGGTATCAGAGCTTAGGTTACCCGGTCTATAAGTACAAGAGCAATGTCTAGTAGAGTCCTACTTATGGGTGTGTTGCGCGCCACACTTATAATTGGGAGGCTATGGGACATCTAGGAAACTTGATTCTTTCATTATTTCGTGCTACTTCATTCAAATTGGTATCTAGTTGATCCCAATTGGTATCTGAACTTCTCTGTTTTACCTTCTCCCGGATGATGGGAACTCATCCTTAAATTCTTGTGCGAACGGTTGTTTCCGACATGTGGTACAGTACGAGTTGTGTTGTCCAATTTAGATGCGTGACTAAGTTCGGTTTCTAGATATGACCTAAGGTTTCATTTGTGTGGAGTCGTGGTTAGGCTCGTTATTGTGAGGTTGGTTGAAGAGATGGGAGAGGCGATTCATAGGGTCATAGGATCTCCATAATTATAGTATTGGGTTTTCTCGGAAGGCGCAAGAGTGCATTTATGGCTTAATAAGAGCGATTTATTTGATGATATGATCAGTTTTGGGAAGCGTATAGCAAAGTAAGAGTTCTTATGGTATTTTGGCAAGAGTGTTATTTTGATGATGTGACAAAAAAAAAAAAAAAAAAAAAAAAAATACTCAGATAAATCAATCTTCACTATAGGAACGGAATAATTGGTATATGATACGTTTATGAGATAAGTTGCAAAGTGTGCGTGTGCACAAATTGTATAGGCTATGAAATGTGGAGTTGGCTTAAATTTGATTAGTATTGTGATAGCGAATATAATTAGTGGTTGTGAGTTCGTTCGAAAATGGTTTTTCGATAGAAATCGAGGTTGCGGTGTTACTTATGATAAGTGAAGTCTAGTGGAATAGACGGTAGTGTTCATTCACTTGTAAAGTGTGTTCGTGGGTTCACTTAGCATCTTCGAGGTTAGTGATGATAGAGGGAATTGTTGAAGCCAAGAGTGTTGATTCGTGGGCATTTTCATAGTGGGTTGGTATTAGGGTAGTGTTAAAGTCGTATAGGCGTTGGTCTGCTGAACTTGTCGTAGGCTAATGGGAGCCATAATTAATGATCGACAATTAGAAACAACTCTTGCGTTGGACAAGGATGGAGGTATAGTTGAAGGATTATCGGGTAATTTGCATCTAAGTTTTCGAATGAGAATTATCGGAAAGTTGTGCAAAGGTTAAATCTTGAGGATTTCTTTGATTTTGAATACAATGACTTAGGGTTGACAAAATAAAAAAAAAAAAAAAAAAATATATATATATACACGGTTAGTTAGATGTGTATGGTTCGGTATAGTTAAGTAAGGGGTTGGTTATTCATACGTGAGCACCTTTTTGAGGACTATTGAATAAGGCATGGGTCAATGGAATTATTTACGGTAACGAGAATGATGATGGTGTGACTAGTACTAATGGTGAAAGACTTTTAGAGATCGGTGATCACGTTAGTGAACTTATGAACTAAGGAGAAAGGGGAATTATTTCCATTAAGTATTTTTGGCAAGGGTACTTCGACGAAAGAATATGAGAATATTAACAGGTTTGAGCAGCGAGCGGTCGTTTGAAAATCGATTATCTTTTTGATGTATCGTCCATTCTAGAAGCGCCGTAGTATTTATTTTGATCTGCTTGCAAAATTTGAAGTCAACAGATATCATTTGATTCACTTTGGCAGAAGGTTTCATTATGAAAATTTTGGAATTCAATTATTTGGATAAATTATTTATTTTGGGGAAACGTGTTCTGATTGGCGATTTGAAGATTCGTTAGATTTGAAATATTATTTATGACTGTAGAAATTGATGGAGCTAATTTTAGAGTTCGTTTGGTTAGCTTTTGATAATTAAAATGGTTTTAGCATTAAATATGCCTCTTTATGATGAAAAGATGGTCACGGAACGAAATAAGACTCGGATTCAAAATTTATTTATTCTGTTAATATTGATGTTTATGGCTTATGGGGATTGGTGGTGTCATTCCCGAGGAGATCGGATGAGAATCAGAGAAGAAAATATAAGTTTTGAAATTTTGAAGTTCTAAGTTGGAGCGAAAGTTGACTTTTGAGTAAACGTGGACGAAATTGAATTCGATAGTTCTTTTAAGTCTAGAATGTGATTTATGACTTAGTCGAGTCGTTGGTTTGGTTGGAAGAGGTTCGGGTGTGATTTGAGTCATTGGTTGAGAAACTGGTTAAGTCAACAAATTTGAGTTCACCTTGATAAAAACGGATCAAAATGATCCCGTTTGGATGTTTTGAGAGTTCGAGCAGGTTCGTATGATGATTTTGGACTTGTCCACAAACTTTGATTTGATTCCGATGAGTTTCGGACGTATTCGGGTTGTATGATGTTTGTTTTTTTTTTTGTCCCGACGTCGTTTTGAGCAAAAGGGTACCATAATGAGCAAACAACCTTTGTTTTGTGTTTCGATTGAACCGTTAGATCCGTATCGTAATTTCGGAGCTGTAGCAACAAGTCTCCTCGCGTTTTGCCATCGTATGAGGGAGATATGACAATTTTACTAAAGGAATTCACTGCTAGTTTTTCTGGTGTAATTTTGCTTAAAAGTTGCGAAATTGCTACTGAAATTCGTATTAAAAATCTGCATTCTTTCCAAAAACTTGAAACCACCATATCTCATTCATTATAAGGTCAAATTGAGTGATTCAAAAGCCTAACTTGAGTGAAATTTCACAAGGAATCCGTTGGAAGCATCAAAAGCGAGTTTTGGGATCAGTTGGCACGAGAAACGAGGCAGAACAGCTGGGCATTTTTGTTATAAATGTTGGATTGTAGTGGGGATAAAGGATAAAAATAATTTGGTTAATGGATTAGTGCTAATGATAATACTTCCACTCGTGACAACAAGGAATTTAGCAATGTATGACTTTTCCTTTCTAAAGGTTGGTGGCAGTGGAACATAATTATGAAAAGGTGGGAATAGGGTATAGATGTAGTGGAGTGGTCATTATCAAACAAATTAATTCTAAATTGTTGGACAACAATTAGTGGATGAAACATTATAAGAAGTTGGTTAAAGTAGCTTTAATTGAGTAAGCAGCCACGTTTTATACATATATATATATATATATATATATATATATATATATATATATATATATATATATATATATATACTACTCCCTTCTCAACGTGTGAAGGGAGGAGTAGTTCTTGGCATTATTAGGACAAGTATATTATTTGGTGACTAATTATGATATTAAGTGGTAGTGGTGGAATATCATGGACAAGTATAAGTGTGTCTCCCTATAATGTTCGCGTGTAAAAAGGAAAATTTTAGGGCCTATAGATAACATTCATAGGTTTGGTTATATAGGATTAGAACAATTTGACAAAAGTAGTGCTTATATTCTGAAACCGAGGATGGGGGAAAAATTTGAATTAGGAAATATGAAAATTAGGTTTTTTTTTTTTCTAAGTTAGAGGGAGTTCCGTCTAGTAAGGAGAGAGAGAAATATTTATGATGCATTCCGTAGAGGTTTCCCGCATATTCCTATCAAGGATTCTTTAGTTACCGTCAGCTTTCATTCTCTCTTGTCGCTCGAGGACGAGCGATTGTTTAATTGGTATCTGATGTAACGACCCATTTGGTCGTTTAGCACTTTTAGGCCTAATATTCCTAAAACACCCTTTTCGTGGTCTAATCTTGCTGTCTATAGTCTGCGATAACGGGTGATTCGGTTATTTAATTGACGAATAAACCTTATAATATATGTATTTAATGTGTGTGAATAGTTTATTCATAGAAATAATATTTGCACACATATAAGGTGTAAGTGGGTAAATATGGTATTTGACGGAGTGGATAATTGGTTATATGTTTAATTTTAACGGGAGATTAATTACCTATAATTAGCTTATGGTTAATGATTAAGGTGGACATCATGACCCTCTGCGTGGCAGCAACTAGTGAGTAAGTAAATAAAGTGGCTAGGTGTGCAATTGGCTAAATATTGTATTGTAGTGGGATAAATGAATTAATTAAAAGTTGAGTGATAAGTGATAGGTGGTAGGTGGCTGACCCACGTGGATCCTTAGAATGGCAGCAACAATTGACTCATGTATTATATATTTAGGTGGCACATTCAGAATATAGGTGTATTGTTGAAATTAATTAAAGAATTAGACCCCAAATTCCATTATGAGAAGATTCCTTTTCATATCTCATTAGAAGTGAGCTAATTCACTTACAAAAGGTATTATGCAGCAACTTTTTTCTCCTTGCACGAGAGTTAAGGGAATAAAGCAACTTGTAGTAATAATGTATGAGTTAGTGGGAGACAAAAAGGAATTAGCTAATAAATTAATGGAATAAGTGGGAAATGACCCCTTTTCATGTGGGAGCCATTCTATAAGGTAGAAATGACTAATTGATTATATATAGATTTGGTGCCAATCTTAAAGTAACTTTACTATTATGAATGTTTAAGTGGTGGGCCCCACGCCCAAATAAAGGAGCCATAATGATATGTTAGCACTTTCAGATTTTAAGTCTTCCACGTCTAGCATATGTATTTGCAGCAACTTCTCTTAAAAATTAATCATTCACTTAAGAAATCCTAGGCAGCATCTATTTTACAATATTAATGACCTTTTAGTTCTTGGACTATATATTTAGTTCCTAAGAAGATTAAGCAGCAGCGTCGAAATATTTTTAAAGAGACAGAAGCTCCTAAGCCATGGCAACTCACGGCCATGGTAGCTCTTAAAGCTCACAACCATGGCAGCCCTTGAAAGCTCACATCCAGCCCTCCTCCACACAATTAAATTGTTAATCTTCATCTTGATTTGGAGAAAGAATTATGAATAACCATGGCGGCCAAGCTCACGGCCGGCTAGGGGGAGAAGAACATTAGGATTTAAATCGAGGAAGAAGATGTGGGGCAATTGGTGCAAGTGATTATAGGATGAAACAAAATACTAACTAAATTAAGGTAAGAATCCTCCTCTCCAAGATATATTTAAATTCATGGGCCATAGGTAAAATTGTGAGATGAGAACTACCGGATTAATGGCAGGAAATCGTATAACTTGTTGTTATCATTGATTATGTGTTAAGAGTGAAGGAATCTTGATATTTAAAGCTGTAGTTGTTTATATGAAATTGTTGAGATATGAATTGGATTCTGTGGAATTATGAGGATTGTTATGGTGCTATGTTCTTATGGATTAGATGTACATAAGGTTGTTGGTGGTGTTGTTGTGATTTGGAACTAATTTGGAGTTCGCATGGGGTGAATTATTTAGAGGAGATGCCGCACGAATTATATGATCCTTAGATAATGGGTGAAATTATTTTTCAATAAAATTTCAAATCTGCCCTTGTGGGCCCAAGGCCACTTTTTGGAATGTGTTTTTGGGTTTTGAATATAGGTATAGCAATATGGGCGCTCTTAGATTCGTATTCTAACTTAGATGATATATTTGATAGACTTTGTCCGTTTGGAAGCACTTCAGAAGGAAAAAGCTTTGGCGTGAAAGTTCGTGATTTTTGTTCGGCATTGAGGTAGGTTACGGTTTACTTTATGTCTAGACTCGGTTAGCGAAACGTATGTAAATAGTAGTGATTGACGGGGAAAGCATGATAGGCCTTCGGGCATGGTGTGGAGGTAAATTCCATCTAGGTTGGTATTGCCGCCGTTATTTGTTATGTGGGCTTGTCGCCATTATTGTGATCTTGTTATGTGGGCTCGTCGCCATTATTACGATATTGTTATGTGAATTTGTCATTGTATTGTGATTTCATGTATTTGATATAATTCTCTCTCTCTTGTTATCCCACATTTGGTCATATGGAAGAGGAAGGTTATTGCGAGAATTGAATATTAAATTGCAATTCCTAGTATGAATCTATGGAACCTATGATTGCGGTGATTATTGAGGTTGATTCCATGCGAGGCATGCATCCCATATTCTATGTGCTATGTGATGTAATTATCACCTAGTTGTATCTTTATCACATACTAGCTCCCTCACCTTATGAAAGGAAGGGTAATATTGATGATTGAGCCGTGGGCAATAATATGACTTGTACTTGTTTATTGCATATTGGTGATATAGTTGAGACTGATATCATGCATGACATGCTTTCATATTACTCTTATGTTGTTATAATGGTGAGGAGAGTGATTGAGAGACTCCGAGGTTTTTGCGGAGATTGAGAGTGACGGAGAGAGACTTCGAGGTTTCGGAGATTGAGAGTGAGAGAGACTCGAGGTTTTAGGAGATTGAGAGTGACAGAGAGAGACTCGATGGGTTTCGCTTTGCCGGAGATTGAGAGTGATTGATAGCCTCCGAGGTTTCGCCGGAGAGCACGAGTGGTACATGGACTTCGCGGGTCCCCCATGGGTCATGACTATGAGGCATTGCCATAGCATGTGTGTACGGGAGTGGAGTGTGAGAGGTGACTTTGCATTGCATAACATTTACATAGCACGACATTGCATTGCATAGCACTCCATTTGAATGGTCATTCATGTCATTGCATGGCACATTCTGCGATTGATTCTTGATTTGTGAATTCTCGAGTTGTTGTTTGTGAGTATATATTTTAAAAATTTGGATGGAATCGAGGTTTATAGAATTCTCCCTAGGCTTATAATATGAGATATTGAGATCTTGTGACTATCGTTAATGCAAGACTTTCTCATGTGCTAGATTTGTATTTGTGTTTGATTACTTATCTGCTTACTTGTTAGTTGCTTCTTGTTTATATGCGTGAACTAACCATTGTCGGCCTATGATACCTACGAGCCTTGTGTTGTGCTCATACTACTCTTGCTACACTCCTTGGAGTGTAGAGTTATTTTCGAGGTGATGTTCGGAGTCTCACGACCGTTTCGAGGCATTCGTCAAAGACGTTTGGGTGAGTTATTGCAACCCGAGTCTCTCCTTAGATTTGTTGTTCTCTATCCTTAAACGAAGTCGTATCCGGTTTAATCTACGTTATCTATTCAAATTGTAAACTTCTTAGAAGCTCTTGTATGAGTCTAGACCAGATTTTGAAAATTTCTTATAATAAAAGTATTTATTCCGCATGTTATATCAAATTAAGGTAGTTATCTGAAGGGTTCGCCCACCAGGGAGGGTTAGTGTGGGTGCCCGCATGATCCATGATTTGGGTCGTGATAATTTCTTATACTTTTTCTTTTTATAATTGTCTTTATCGTAACTCTGAGTAGTGTATACCACGCTTTTACAAAAATTCATCTCATTTTGTTTTAATTGTTTTTGTATTTGTATATGCGTGCATTTTTCTTGTAGTATATCCATTATATGTTGTATTCTATGTCCTATTGACCATTTTAAATTAGGATTTTGTACTACTCCGTCTCTTTTATTCCATCTGTCTTCTATTTCTCTTCCTAGAGCTCCTGGTAGTTTATTAAATAGTCTTCCTAGAGCTCCTGGTGGTTTCTCTTCCTAGAGCTCCTGGTAGTATGTAATGAAGATAAAAAATTAGGAACAATAAAAATACTTGCAAGAATTAAAATAGCTGACTATGAAATAGAGACATTAGCATTAGTAGATTCGAGATGTACTAAATGTATAATAAATAAACGAATAGTTCCACCAAATTTAATAAAAGTTCTAGACAATGCAAATGGATGGAACTCATAATATATATAAACATTATGTTCATAAGGCATACATTAGCTTTATCAACACTTGTTCAGAATTTTATAAACCTAGTTATAAAATGGATAAGATATGGGTAAGAGACTTGAATATAAATATAGACTTTGTCATCGGATTAGACTTTATGTTACATAACAATGGAAGTTGCATGATTACAAGAGATGGAGTAATTTTTCTAAAAAACATTACTCATACACGATGCATAAGCTCATAAAGGCTGAAACTAGAATCGGACATAAAGAAGATCTACTCTCAGATCAAATAAACCTGCAAAAGAAAGAAGAGAGCTGTTGTAAGGATTGTCAAGACAACAATACAGTAATAGACCTTTGGAAAGGAATAGTAGTTTATGCCTTTAGGTTAATAGATGCAAGATCATTATTTAAAAGTCAAACAAGAATTAAATAACCGATACCCGAATATATTAAATTAAGTAGTACCAAAGAAAACCAGTTAAGACTACAAGAATTAATAGATATAATATCAGGATTAGAATATAAGTTACTAGGATATATAAAATCTAGAAAGACCTCAAAGAACCAAAAGCGATTTAGACCATATTAATTGTATGAGAACACTACCCTTTGTTAGACAAATAACTATCAATCATTGGTATTTATATAAAGATATAGAGAAAAAACGAGAATATAGACAAGTAGAAAAAGCCTTAAGTGCATATTTAGAAATAATAAATTCAGAAACATTATTATCACTAATAAACAATAGACTCTTACAAAGTCAGATTAACGAAGAAACAATCTACTTATAATGATACTGATGCTTTGAAACTATGTATAAATACTTAAAGATATTTTTAGGAGAATCGGCTAAAGCTCTATGGAAGCATATAAGGAAGATTTTCCAATGGAATTTCAATACTTAGTATCCATGGAGCAAATCCATACAATTTTACTAATAAAATACATACTTTAATTACATGAGAAGATTTTTAGATGTAAAGGATGTAAGTTAGGAGATCTAACAATAGAAGAAACTATAAGTCACTTTAAATTATGTGAAGCTAGAACCGATAATTGGGGATATAGAGTAGAACATATACACCAAAAGAAATCGAACGCTTTCAATAAAATATTAGAAGATATACAAGATAGCGATGAGGAAATATGGCATAAAAGAGATGGAGTAGTACAAAATTCTAATTTAAAATGGTCAATAGGACATAGAATACAACATATAATGGATATACTACAAGAAAAATGCACGCATATACAAATACAAAAATAATTAAAAAACAAAATGAGATGAATTTTTGTAAAAGCGTGGTATACACTACTCAGAGTTACGATAAAGACAATCTTTTATAGTCTCCAAATATACAATCTATTTTTCTTTGAAAAATTGGTGGAGCTGTCTTTAATCCAAATGGCATTACTAACCATTCGAAATGTCCTTCAGGAACGGTAATACAGTCCATTCTATACTTTTCATGCATTCGTACCCTTTCAATATCCTGATTTACAATCAAATTTACTAAAGATCTTTTTACTTTTCTTTTGCTTAGTCTGGGATGCTTCTACCACCTCTAATATTCTAGTAATGTTTTTATTATTTTCTTGTATTTTTTCACTAAAATTTATGACTAAATCTCTTAATGTGTTATTGTTTGTCTTCACTATGTAAATTCTTTATTTCTCTTTTGCTTTACAACATGTATTGTTGTCTTGACAATCCTTACAACAACTCTCTTCTTTCTTTTGCAGGTTTATTTGATCTGGAATAGAGATCTTCTTATGTCTGATTCTAGTTTCAGTTTTATGAGCTTGTACTATATATATATATATATATATATGGAGAGGTTAATGGCCGGAGGTTCATGTTCATGGATTGTTTGACTAAAAAACAAATTTATCCAATGCGATTTTCTATATTACTATTATATATAAGGGAAAACATAGGGACTTTTGTAGTCCTCACAAGAATTTCCAATTTTTTAAAAAACTTTTTAATTAATTACTTCTAAGTCCTAATCTTATTTATTTAAGTCAATTTTTTTTTTTTTTTTTTTTTAAGGTCTATTTTTCAAAAGCTATTGAACCTCCTACCTCATTTTTCATGTTCTTTGTTTTTCTTTGGTGCTCGATATCCGCATTTGAGCTCGATTAATCCGGATAATTCGCATTGTATAGCGCCCATTCGGGGGAAAGCGCTCCCTCCAAAGATTTTTTCATATCCATGTTCGGACCCGATCCTAATTAAGGAGGAGCCTCTATCTGTTAATAAGTTAAATTATGTATTTGTCTTTAAAGTTCATTAACTATGTATAGATTATTTATTTAGAACTAAATAGCTTTAGAAAATTAGGAT
>NW_026717989.1:0-14406 GCF_029784015.1 Lycium ferocissimum
TTTTTATTTTACGCCACATAAACCTTCATACTAAAAAACAAGATTAGAACTTACCTTTCTTCACAACAACGGCTAAGGTGGTGAATAATGAAAAGCAGTAGTCTATTGATTCAAACAACAACTCCACGTTAACGAGGACCCTTCAATTAGTTGTTTTGCTAGAAGAAAAGAATTTTTTGATGGCTTAATCTTGGTCTTGAAATCTTGCTCCTATGGCCGAATACTTGGCCCTTTTTTTTCCTCTCCAAGTTTTCTTGATTTTTCTAGAAATGAAAGTGATGAACAAGATGACTAAGTCATATTTTAATACCATGAATAAGGCTCCATGTGGCCTTGTCCCACATACCACATGGCGGCCCACGTACTTTTATTCTCTTCTTTTTTTGTTTTTTTTTGTTTTCATGTAATAAATACTTTCCAAAAATAGAATTTGACCCCAAATGTTTCCTTAATATTTCCGTACCAATAAAGTCATACACAACTTATTATTTTCAAACAAATAAAAATCTCCACTTCGTATCCCGGAATAGTCTTGTCCCTAACTTATCGTAATCAACTCGGATTGTCCCGTCGTTCAAAATACGGGATATAACATTCAGCCGCAGTCCTGACACTTCCAAAAAGATCAAATGGCTATGTTATTTATTGTGATGCCTCCGGTGTTGGGTGGGGCTGTGTGTTGATGCAGCACAGTAGGGTCATAGCCTATGCTTCCAGGCAGTAGAGGAAACATGAGAAAAATTATCCGGCCCATGACCTCGAATTAGCTTCAGTTATCCATGCACTGAAGATATGGCGACATTGTTTGTTTGGTGTTCATTTTGATGTCTATTTAGATCATAAGAGTCTCCAGTATATTTTCAAGCAGAAGAAGTTGGATCTGCGGCAGAGGCGATGGTTGGAGTTATTGAAAGACTATGATGTAAGTATACTATATCATCCGGGAAAGGCAAACATGGGAGCCGATGCTCTGAGCCATAAATCTATGGTAGCCTATGTGATGTTCAGTCGGAGAATACAAAATTAGTCCGTGAGCTCCATTAGCTAGCTAGCCTAGGAGTTCGTTTAATCTATTTAGGCAATGCAGGAATTGATATTAACAACCCAACTGTTTCATCCTTAGACATGGAAGTAAAAAGAGGCCAATATGAAGATCTCCAGTTGAGTCACTATAGGGATACACTTCCTCAAAAAGAGAAGTCACTATTTAAGGTTTCTGCAGATGGAGTTCTCAGGTACTGAGGCAGGCTATGTGTTCCGAATGTTGTAGGACTACATCGTCAAATTCTGGAAGAAGCTCATTACTCCCGTTATTCTATTCACCAGGAGTGACAAAGATGTATCATGATATTAAGTCAATATATTGGCGGGATGGAATGAAGAAGGATATAGTAGAGTTTGTAGCTCAATGCCCAAATTGCCAGCAAGTGAAAATTGAGCATCAAAAGCCAGGATGGTTGTTGCAAGCCATAGAAATTCCAACCTGGAAATGGGAGGTGATCAACATGGATTTTATTATAGGTTTGCCTCGTTCTCGGCGTAAGTATGACTCCACATGGGTGATTGTTGACAGACTCATGAAGTCAGCTCATTTTCTACTAGTCAGGGCTACATACTCAGCAGAAGATTATGCAAAGCTGTATCTTAAGAAAATAGTGCGACTTTATGGTGTCCCAGTATCCATTATTACCGATAGAGGTGCGCCATTCACAGTGAATTTCTAGAAGTCCTTTTAAGAAGGATTGGGAACAAAAGTGAGACTTAGCACCGCATTTTATCGACAGACTGATGGACAAACTGAGCGCACTATTCAGACCTTAGAAGATATGTTGCGAGCATGTGTATTAGATTTCGGAGGTAATTGGGATGATCATTTGCCACTTATTGAATTTGCATATAACAACAGTTAGCATTCTAGCATCCTGATGGCCCCGTATAAGGCCTTATACGGGAGAAGGTGTAGATCGCCAATTGGATGGTTTGAAGTAGGAGAGACGCGACTCATAGGTCCAGAATTGAATTAGCAAGCGATGGAAAAGATCAAGCTTATTTGATATTAGTTGTTAATAGCCCAGAGTCGTCAGAAATCTTATACGGACAATCATCGACGGAACTTGGAATTTCAAGTTAATGATTGGGTATTCCTGAAAGTGTCATCGATGAAGGGCGTAATGAGATTCGGAAAGAAGGGTAAGCTTAGTCCTCGGTATATTGGACCTTATAAGATTATGCGCAAAGTAGGCCAAGTGGCTTATGAACTAGATCTATCTCCAGAGCTTGACTCAGTTCATCCAGTTTTTCATGTGTCGATGCTCTACAAGTGTGTTGGAGATCCTTCCAGAATTGTGCCTACAGATAATGTTCAAATTATCGAGAAACTATCTTATGAAGAAGTACCCATTGCCATCTTAGATAGGCAGGTTCAGAAACTCAGAACCAAAGATGTAGCTTCGGTAAAGGTTTTGTGGAGAAACAACAATAGAGAGGAAATGACTTGGGAGCCAGAAGAAGATATGAAATCCAGATATCCGCAATTGTTTCTACCCCCCCAAAAGAGATTCAAGAGGAAACATCATTGGCCTAAGGTACGTAATGCTTTCTTTTGATGCTTTTGGTCGTGTGTGGCTATGTTTCCTTGCCATTATTGTTGTAGCCCTGTGAGGCGATGTTATTTTGGGTTCTTTGTGACAGGATGCGAGTGCCATATTACAGGGGAAACTCTGGCAAAATTTTTATAAAATCTCTGAGAACTTAACATTCGAGGACGAATGTTCTTAAGGGAGGGAGAGTGTTACCTCAAAATTTTGGGTTGTCGTAAGGCGATTAGACTAACAAAAGTTAAGGTGTACTTAAAGTCCCTACAAGTAAGAAAGGATACTTAATAATTCTAATTAAGATTCCAAAGACATTTGAGGCAAAAAGGGGAAACGTTCGTCGAAGAGAGTTAAGGTAGAAGCATGTTGGGAGGATTTCACATCATTGAGTTAAGAATTTCTTAGCATTACCTTGAGGAAGAGATATAGATCCCCTTGGATGGTTAATGAAGTTTTATATAAGTTCCAAGAAGGTTTCATAAGTATTAGAGGTCAAACGAATCAAAGAGAGCACGATTTCACGAAATCGGGCAAAATAGGGCAGTGTGCGCCCGTACAATGAGTGTGACGAGCTGCATACTGTGTGCCAACTTCCCAAAATTGTAGAGCTCACTTCCCAAAACCTCCCCTGCATGGTGGGGAGAGTGTACGACCGTACACTCAGTGTGCAAGGTCACATACTCTCCGCCAACTTGGTCAGGGGGCGAAAATGCCACCTTTTTAAATTCCAAACGACGCTAAACTCAGTTCTAACTCTTCCCACTTATTTATACACCTCTCTAGACACTTCTAAGGAGTTATTGAAGGTTCCACACCACTCCAAACCCTTCCATGACCATCTAAAGAAAGAATCAAGAGTAGAAAAGATCACTAGAGTTTGTGGAAGTCAAGGTTTCCTTTGGTGTTGATGTTGGGGTTTTTTTTTTCAAGTGGAGTATCTTTCTCCAAAGACCATTCCTACATAGTCAAATGTGTTTTTTACACTTATTTCATGTCATTAAATGTATTGAGTGGTTGAAAGACTTGGATTGGAGAAGAATGTGGAATATGAGCTCAAGCATGGAGAAAATGGTATTTTGAGTAGTAAATTACATTGAATCATGATTCATAGTATGAGATGAGTATAACATCATTATGAATGATGTTAGCAATTTTGAGGAAATATTATATGAAGAACAAAAGTGATGTTGTATTATAGTCATAGTTATGGATGGGTTGAAAGTGAATTAGAGAAGTGCACAATATTTAACTTGAGAAATCTATTGTTTATGATATTATGAATGTCGCTATTGATGTTTGGGAGCTGTTATATTATATGGATAAACTTGTCAAAACAAAGGAAACGCTGCCCAATTTTCGTTAGCTCTTAGTCGTCTTAACTTACCCTTACGCATGTTTTTAATGATCTAATGTAGTACGAAATCTCTTGAATGTAGAGTTGTGGGCTCGGAAGGAAATCATTTAGTCATTAAGAAGACGTAAAGGTATGTAAGGCTAGTCCCCTTCTTTCAAAGGCATGACATGTAAGGCTAGTCCCCTTCTTTCAAAGGCATGACTTATATATTATGATTTCCTTTTTATTCTTCCATGACCTTCTTACATCCCAAAAGATAAAAGTTGAAGACTCTCAAGAGCTTCTTATGAGGTAGAGATGAGATATGTTCCATGATAATGATGATGATAATGATGCTATGATGAGCTTGATATTCCAATCTTTATGATCTCATTGACGTTACTTCTTGTTGTTATCTCACCTCATGATATTAGTCCCTTCAAGGTGAGATATAGTGATAACGATTATTTCATAATGTAATCAGAGGTTCCTGACCTTATGTCACTCCGATAGAGTTACAGCTTTTACTTGAGCTCTCGTGCATACTTTATATTATTTATATGTGAGATTACACCGTGCCTAGTTGGCCGAGCGGTCACCACTACGACAGGCGTAGTGGGCAGCTATGATGATGATTACACCGTGCCTAATTGGCCGAGCAGACACCATTAGTGGGCGGCTTAAGATGTTTACCCCGGACGCAGGAGGCCCGAACGCGGGCTAATGATGATCACACCGTACCTATATGGACGGGCAGTTTATATATGTATAAGTGATATGATGTTGTTTATTATGAAAATTAACATGCATGATTCGGCCTTAAGAGGCTATCAGTTACAGGTTATCTCTTAATCTCATGTTCTCTTACTTCTTTATTACGTTGATATGCATGCCTTACATACTCAATGCATTATTCGTACTGATGTCCTTTCTTTTATAGACGATGTGTTCATGCCCACATGTAGACAGGGAGACAGCACAGACGCTTAGGAGCCTACTCAGCAGATTTATAGGAGCACTCCACTACTCCGGAGTTGCCATTTCTTGGTATATTCTTTTGTGTAAATATTAGGGCATGGCGGGATCCTGTCCCATCCTTACGATTATAGTGTTCCAGTTAGAGGCTCGTAGATGCTTATGTGTGGGTACTAGATGTTATGTGACCTCCTTAGTGTAAGTCTTGTACATCCTTTTTGGTAGCTTTATGGGCCAATATTTATATATATGTTTTCGGGAGGTATTCGGTGATCATTCATAGTAAGCCTTGATTTGAGAAATTACATATATACATATGTACAGGTTGGGTATGATAGTTAGCATGATGAGTGGTGCTCAGTAGCCCGTTCCGGGTACCCATCATGGCCCACTAGTTGGGTCGTGACAGTGAAAGGGCCTCAGCTCCAGCTCCAATGCCTCCAGTCCCTCCACCGGGTGCTTCGTGTTATACCTCGCATTTTGTACATTTGGATATTCCGAGTTAATGGCGGAAAGTTAAGGACAAGGTGATATTTTTTTTCGGAATGCATAAGTTGTATGTTCATTTTTTATTGGTATGGAGCATTAAGGATAAATTTGGAATAAGGAAAAATTAAGGGCTAAGAGTGGAAACAAAATATTTCATGAAATGGCCAAAAGGCCAAAGTGGTAGTGGGCCCCCTAATATGGCCAATACTTTTATGCCATGAAATGGCATGTGTGTACACTACATATTTGTGGAAGTTGTATGCATATATATATATATATATATATATATATATATATATATATATATATATAATATGGATGACCAAGTAAGACATAATTAGTCATTTTTCATCCCTTAGAAAGTTCAAGAAAATTGGAGAGAAAGAACAAGGAGCCATTCGGCTATGGTCTTGGCCGAACATGGTCCAAAAATTTTTGGTCATGAAAAATTATTTCTTTCAAACTTCTCTACTAATTGGAAGGTCCTCAACAACGTGGAGTAATTGTTGGAACAAGTAAATCATCGTTCTTGCGGAAAACAAGCCTAGCCGAATGAAGATGTTGAATGGAAAAAGGTGAGGTTCAATCTCCCTTACATGTTTTATAGGTGTTTATGCATGTTGTGATATGTAGAAAGGAATGAAGTTCATGAAACCATGGTGTGTGAAGTGTGGCCGTGTATATGTTGTTTGATGTAAGCATGATGAAAAAATTTCATTTAGTGTTTGGTTGATGTGGTTATGGATATTATGTGATGAAAATGAAGGTTTGATGACTCGAATGGAAATCGTAATCATTGTGGGCTGATTTGGGACTTGTTGTGATTTTAATGTGGTCTCTTGTATTAATGAAAATGATGTCGCTAACGTATGGAATTGTTGATATAGTTTATGAATTCGGAAGAAGAAAATGTGTTATTGATGTTCCTAGTGTAGTTGGAAAGTTTCGGGTGGAATGGCCTATTGTTTGGGGCATTTTGGATATTGTATGAATTGCTTGGAATGTTCTTAAAGCACGTGTGAATGGTTGCGGATTAGTAATCGAATAGGTGAGCATTGGTATTGAATTGATCATATGTAGTTTATTTGGGTATAAATGAAATGTTATCGAATTGTGTAGAAAGGAACTATTAATGTTAACATGCGTTTTGAATCACTTATGGACATTGTTAGCATGGTTGTTGGTTTGGTTGTTGTTGATTTGGCTGAGTTGAATTCTCGGGGATGTTGAAGTTATAGGGGAAATGCTGCCGAAATTTTTGTAGACAAAGTGTTGATTTGGAATTGGATTCTCAAGTATTGTGACTAATGGTTGATACTTAATGATATTATTGTAGATCGAGGGAAGTTGAGGCTTAAGTTCGGACTAGCTTAGGAAGCGGCTAAGGTATGTAAGCTTCACCCTTCCTTCTTTGGCATGTCTTAGTGAAAAGTAAGTTATGACATGTACCCCGAGGTAATTCTACTCTTGCGGTCCGAGCATGTTTATGATCCATATTTGTTTCTTGATATTCATACTCTTAATGTAGTCAAATTATGGTCTTTATGTTTTCGCATGAGTGGATTTCAAAGATTGCATAAAAGTTGTTTTCAAAAAGGAGTTTGTTTCCTAAACGATTCCGAAACTACGAACGTCCGTAACTTTCGCAGAAAGGCTCGGATCGCTTCGATTTGTTCGTAGAAAGTTCTAAAGTGAAAAAAGTTTGTAACTTTCCGAGGCGAACTCGGATTGGTTTGACGTATGACTATGATCCCTATGGTTTGAATGTGACTATGACCCTTATGGATTTGTAAATACGTATGATGTATGTTATGTTTCCGAAAGATATTTGATATAGCATTTGTCCGATTTTCAAATGACATTCCGCTTTAGACTACTTCATTGAGTCTCTGAGTATGATTTTATATGCATATGGTTTGTCACTACTCCGCTCGTGCCAGCCTCAATATTGTTATATCCCGTATTTTGTACGTCGGGATAATCCGAACTAACTATGAAAAGTTAAGAACAAGACCGTTCTGGGTGGCGAAGTAGAGAATTTTAACTACGATTTTATTTCAAGGCACGAATTGCTTATGATTTGTTGGCATGGATTATTAAGAAAATTTGGGGTCAAAAGTTATTTTTGGAAAGTTGAAAATTCAAAAAAAAAAAAAAAAAGGGGAGCCATGTGGCCGGCCACACAGGTGTGGGCCATGGCCACATGGTTGGTTAATATATGTGACTAAAGATGACTAAGTCATCATATATCCATCTTCTTCAAACTTAGAGAAAAATCAAGAAGCTTTGAGAAAGAAAAGGGGAGGCCATTCGGCCATAGAAGAGAAAAAGTGAAGGTCAAAAATCCTTTCCAAAAAATTATTTCCTTCTAGTTTTTCCATGAATTGGAAGGTGCTCTACAACGTGGAGTGGTTATTAGAACAAGCCAAGCACTTATTCTTGCAAAAACAAGCTCTAGCCGAGTGGAAGGATTGGGTGAAGAAGGTATGGTTCAATCTTCTCTTTTATATGTTATGCATGGTTTATGGATGTTGTTAAGTGTGGAAATGAATGAAAATCGTGAAAATATGGATGTTAGAGTTGAGCCGTGTATGTTAGTGTTGTAGCCGTGTGGTGTGTTGTATAGTAGAAGTAATGGATTAATTGTATTTAGTATGTTTGAGTGTTGTTATGAAGTGTAGAAATGGATGGAAGTCATGGAAGTGGTGTGATGATGTTGTGGCCGAAAATGGACTATTTTGTATGTTAAAGAATGAACTAATATTATGTAGTATTTTAGTTGTTGTCGTCATGAATTCTATGTTGATAATGAGATTTTAATGAATCAATTTGAAGTTGTGATGGTTGTGGGCAGATTTGGAAGCCAATGTAACTCTTATGTAAACTTTATATTGAGGATAATGACATTGTTAAGAGTAGATTGTTGGCGTAGTTCATGAGTTCTAGAAGAAAGAAATGCGTTAGAGTGGTTATGTTGAGTTGGGGAGAGATTTCGGGTAAGGTGGAAGTATGGTTGGATTGTTGGAAATATTGCGTTAACTGTTTAAAGTATTCTTGAATATTGTTTGTATGGTTTTGGATTGGTAATCGAATGTATAAGCGTTTATGTTGATTTGAATGCGAATAGTCGAATTGAATTTAATGAAATGTTGAAGTAAGTATTATGGAATGTTGATGAATTACGTAGAAAAGAGTTGTTAATGTTAGAATGCATTGTGAGTTGATTATTGATGTTGTAGTTTGGTTGTTGGTATGGTTGTTGATGAATTTGGCGAGTTGAATTCTCGGGGTGTTGCATTTATAGGGGAAATCGCCCAATTTTCCGTAGAATTTGGTATACGTTTGGAATCGGGTTCCTAAATGCCTTAGCTAATGTTGGTATTTAATGGCATATTGTAGATCTTGGGAAGTTTGCGACGTAAGATTGGATTAGCTTCGAGAATAGACGAGGTATGTAAAGCTTATCTTCCCTTTCTTTTGGCATGTCTTAGAGCAAATAGGCTATGACACGATTCTCGAGGTAATTCTACTCCGGTGATCCGAGCATGTCCATGACTCTTGGCTTTCTCTGGATATTCGTATTCTTAATGTAGTCGAATTATGGTTCTTATGTCTTTCGTACGACAATATTTTAAAAGTTGCATAAAAGTCTTGTTTTCAATAGAATTTTGTTCTTAAACGAATCTGGAACTACGAATGACTGTAACTTTCGCAGACGAGCTCAGATCGCCTCGAAACGTTCGTAGGAGGTTCCATAATGAGTAATAATCCTAATCTTCATAAGCGGGCCCGGATTGGTTTGATGCTCGTCTGTGGGCCCCGAGACCTTTCTATGTTCGTTTGTAACGGTTCCTTTGAAAGAACTTAATCCGATTATCGTCCTAATCCTCGAGCGACTATTATTTAATTATCTATCGAGTCTGTAACGACGATTATGATCTTGATTTCCGTAATCTACTTCATACGATTTGGATATGTACCTATGACATCTAAAGTCCTAATTGATATGATTCCGGGCGACATTCAGAGGAAGCGTAATTTGACTATTGTTTGGCCTTTAAATGGAAGTTCGTTTGATCATTCTGTCGAGTCGATAATGATGATCTGTATGCATATGGTTTCTTACTACTCCGCTCGTGCATGTTATGGTCACATCATTCACTGAGTCCCGGGCCGGGTATGCATTCGTGCACTGACTTTTGGGCATCATTTACCGAGTCCCTCACTAGAGGGCCGGGTACGGTATGTATAAGATATTTCACCGAGTCCCTCATTAGAGGGCCGGGTACGGCATGTATGTGATATTTCACCGAGTCCCTCACTAGAGGGTCGGGTATGACCGAGTCCCTCATATAGGGCCGGGTACGGTATGCATATGACATTTCACCGAGTCCCTCACTGTAGGTGCAGTATATATGTATATATATGGTTACATGATGGCTATGTATGATGATTATATGATTTCACTCACCCGAGTCCCTCATTAGAGGGCGAGACACCGGTATGCATATATGATGATATTATGAGATGACATTGACATACATGATATATTATTCAAAGGCAAGTCCTTCGATCTTCTGCCTTCTGATTTTCTGGTTACTATACTTGTTCTGTAAACCCCAGTTCGGTCATGATTCTGTTTATTTATTCCATGCTTTACATGCTCAGTACATATTCCGGACTAACCCCCTTTCTTCGGGTCGCGTTTCATGCCCGCAGGTACAGACGATTGTTTCGGTGAGCGCGGTTTAGGACCTCTCGTTACCTGTGTTGGAGTGCTCCCTTGTCCGAGCCCACACTTTGGTACGGACTTTTACGTATGTATGTATATATGTTTATTCAGGGGTACGGCGGGGCCCTGTCCCGTCATATGATTCTGTTATTACTCTTAGAGGTCTGTAGACATGTCTGTGGGTTGTGGGTAGTATAGACAGTTGCGTTTGCGTTCTGTACATTCCAGGTTATTTGTATGATATGTATATATATATATGCTTCACCGTGCCTTTCGGTATGTATAAATTCTTAGCATGTTTGCTATGATTTGATTATGGTTGGTAGAAGGTACGAGTGCCCAGCTCGGGCACTAGTCACGGCCTACGGGGTTGGGTCGTGACAAATATGTCCTGTTGCGTCCGGGCCGGGGGCAGTATGCTCGTGCGGTCAGATTCCGTGCATTATTCACCGCGTCCCTCGCCTAGGGCGGGCACGTTATATATATATATATGATATGATGATGGTGTGATGATATGGAGGTGGTGGCCGGGATGGCATACCGAGTCCCTTGTAGCGGGGCGGGACACGCATTCACCGAGTCCTCGCCTAGGGGCCGGGTACGTATGTATATATATGTATATGCATGCATGATGATGACATAATTTTACTTACCGCGTCCCTCACTAGAGGGCGGGGCACGTTATATGTATATGAATATGATGATTTTATCTACCGAGTCCCTCGCACTAGAGGGCGGGACACGCTATATGTTTACATGATGATTACATGATTTGATATGCATGACAAACGTTTTCAAAGGCAATTTTTATGATTTTCTGTACTCATTACTTCAGTATGATCCCGCTTATTATATTTCATGGTTTACATACTCAGTACATATTCCGTACTGACCCCCTTTCTTCGGGGGCTGCGTTTCATGCCGCGCGAGTATACCCAATTGGTGAAGATATTAGCGAGAAGATGTTCCATGATTGGCGAGCTCCATTTGCTCGGAGCTGCCAAGTCGAGTATTATGTTATGGTTTCATGTTCCGTGTTAGAGACTTTGCGGACGATTGTCGTGGGTATAAGATGTCGGTTATGTAAGCGGCTATGTAAGCTTCGATGTATTATTACGCTTTGTGTTATAAGTTTCATATGTTACAAATTTTTATTTGTTTTGAAAAAGATGAAAAGCATTTTTGACTTTCCGAAAAACTTCCGTTATGTATTTATGTTATGGCTAAGGGCCCAGTATGATTATGAATGTCATAAGAGTCAGCGGGTTAGCTCGGCCCTAGGTAAGGGTCGGGTGCCCATCACACCCTATCGGATTAAGGGTGTGACACTTCGGGCCAGCAGATCACCGAGGCTATTTTGTTATTGACCCAGCTAGTTGTTGCTCAAGCTCAACGGCAGAGTGCGAGTCTAGGTGATAGCGCAGTTAGTGCAAGGGCCCGTGATTTTATGAGTTTGAATCCTCCAGAATTTTTTGGGTCAAAGCCAGATGAAGACCTGCAGGGTTTTATAGATGAGATGTTGAGGACGTTGAGAATAATACATGTGTCTGCTCTTTGAGTCAGTGGATTTAACGTCCTATAGATTCCGAGATGTAGCCGTCCTTTGGTGTAATAATTGGATTTCTTTGAGAGGGGAAAATGTGCCTCCCCAGGTATGGCAAGAGTTCGTAGATGCTTTATCCGCCATTTTTTCCCACCTGAGGTCCGTCGGGCCTGAGCTGATAGGTTTTTGAATTTAAGTCAAGGAAATATGATTGCTAGGGAGTACAGTCTCCGTTTCAATTCATTGGCCAAGTATGCTCCAACCATGGTAGCCGATATGAGAGACCGGGTGCTTCGGTTTGTGAGTGACCTGGGGCCACACATGATTAAAGACTGCTTGATAGCTTGACTCCAGGAAAGGATAGATATTTTCCATATTCAAGCCCATGCCTAAAACTTAGAGGAGCAGCTGCAGCCACACAGGCGTGAGCGTGATATCGATAAAGGGCATAGTAAGAGGGCCAGATCTGCGGGCACTAGTATTGATTATAGAGGGGGCTAGTGGCAACAATATTCCAGATACTCAGGCCAATCCGCAACTAGTGCACCATCTCGACTTACGGGCAGGAGATTTGATCGCCCCATTTATTTTTGACCGGGTCAGAGTTTAACAGTTTTAGGTTCCTAGCTTGGAGGTGATCCGAGTCAAAGGAGACCACCAGTACCACGATGCAGTCAGTGTGGTAGATTACATGCGGGTCAGTGTCGCCGAGGCTCAGATGTTTGTTATGCCTGTCGTCATATTGGGCATACGATGCGTGATTGTCCCTCGATGAGTGGCAGAGTTGGGGTCCAGCCCATGGGATCAGTAGCTGGTTCTTCTTCGTCCGTGTGCCCTGTAGGTCAGACTCCCCAGACTTCAGCAAGCCGTGGCAAGGAAAGAGGGGGAGCATCCAGTTCGAGTGGCCCCCAGCCCTGAATATATGGATTAGCCGGGCGACAAGATCTTGAGTCCTCCCCTGACATTGTTACAGGTATATTATCCCTATTCTCCTATGATGTTTATGTATTGATTGATCCGGGTTCTACCTTGTCGTATATTACTCCTTATATTGCCGGTCGAATTGGGGTTAAACCCGAACCAATCAAACCTTTTGAGGTGTCTACTCCTATTGGTGACCCAGTAATGGCTAGACAAGTGTACAAAAACTGTGCGATTGTGGTATATGATCGTCCCACTGTAGCTGATTTGATCAAGCTGGAAATGTTAGACTTTGATTTTATTATGGGCATGGATTGGTTGGCTTCTTGTTATGCTAATGTGGACTGTCGAACAAAAGTTGTTTGATTCCAATTTTCGGGAGAACCAGTGCTTTCATGGAAAGGTAACACAGCGTCCCTAAAAGGTAGGTTTATTTCCTACCTCAAAGCAAGGAAGATGATTGCTAAAGGCTATATTTATCATCTAGTCCGGGTTCATGACATTGAAGCAAAGCCGTTGACTCTTCAATCCATTTCGGTAGTAAATGAGTTCCCGGATGTGTTTCCAGGTGAGCTTCCAGGTCTTCCACCTGAACGGGAGATTGATTTTACTATTGATGTACTGCCGGACACTAAACCTATATCTATTCCTCCTTACAGAATGGCTCCTGCAGAATTGAAAGAGCTAAAGGCATAGCTGAAGGATTTGCTCGAGAAAGGATTTATTAGACCCAGTTCGTCACCATGGGGACCACCTGTCTTGTTCGTAAGAAAGAAAGATGGTTCCTTGCGGATGTGCATTGACTATAGGCAATTGAACAAGGTGACGATAAAGAATAAATATCCGCTTCCGAGAATCGATGATTTGTTTGACCAATTGCAGGGTGCTAAGTGGTTTTCAAAAATAGATCTGAGATCAAGGTATCACCAAGTGAGAGTTAGAGAAAGACATTCCGAAGACGGCTTTCCGAACCAGATATGGTCATTATGAATTTCGAGTAATGTCGTTTAGCTTGACTAACGCCCTGGTAGTGTTTATGAATTTGATGAATAATGTATTCAGGCCTTTCCTAGATCTATTTATGATCGTGTTTATCGATGAAATTCTGCTATACTCTCGGTCATAAGCGGAGCATGCAGAACATTTACGTACGGTCCTTGGAATTCTTCGAACTCGAGAATTATATGCAAAATTTTCAAAATGTGAGTTCTGGTTAAATTCTGTGACTTTTCTGGGCTATATTATCTCGGATGATGGCATCCAAGTAGATACTCAGAAAATTGAGGTTGTGAAGACCTGGCCAAGGCCTATAACACCTACCGAGGTCCGTTGCTTTTACGGGATTAGCAGGCTATTACAGAAGATTTGTGAAAGAATTTTCTTCTATCTCTGCACCATTGACGAAGCTAACTCAGAAATCAGTAAAATTCCAATGGACCAATGCTTTTGAGCGTAGTTTCGAGGAATTAAAAGATAGATTGACTTCAGCCCTAGTCCTGACACTTCCAGAAGGATCAGAAGCCTATGTTGTTTATTGTGATGCCTCCGGTGTTGGGTTGGGCTGTGTGTTGATGCAGCACGGTAAGGTCATTGCCTATGCCTCTAGGTAGTTGCGGAGATATGAGAAAAACTATCCGACCCATGACTTTGAACTAGCTGCGGTTATTCATGCACCAAAGATGCGGAGACATTATTTATATGGTGTTCATGTTGATATTTATACAGATCATAAAAGTCTCCAGTACATTTTCAAGCAAAAGGAGTTGAATCTACGGCAGAGGCGATGGTTAGAGCTATTGAAAGACTATGATGTGAGTAT
>NW_026717990.1:0-14127 GCF_029784015.1 Lycium ferocissimum
GCCCTTGGGGGAGCCCCCTTTCCCGGGTCCCTTTTTTTGTAGTGTATATTCGGCAGTGAGCTTTTTCTTAGTATATGTATAGTATGTTAAAACCGTGAAGGGGAAACTTTGGGGGCCGGTTTAGTCATTCCCCGTGGTATTTTGGCATCTTAATGCGCTGTATGAAAGGATAGCGAAGCTAATCGGTCTATGTTTATAATGACGTCGCTAATGTTAATGTTCACTTTGAGAAAAATACGGCACCGTTAAATACACCGGCTAAGAGAATGAGATAAAATGATAGATAAGGGGTACTCGGTACAAGTATCGGGTACTCATCACGGCCCCTAGACGGGTCGTGACAATTACTTACTTATTTACCGAGTCCGAAATGAGGATTGTTATGCATATGATACCGATACGTAACTATGATTTCTAAAGTTCTATTTGATGTGTTCCCGAGTGGCATCCGGAAGAAACTTGATTGGACTATTGTCCTAATTTGTAAATAATGGTTCGTTTTGATTAATTTATTAAGTCTTTGTAAATGTTTAACTTGCGTGGTTTATAAATGTTTTAAATTGCATATAATTCTCACGATTACACTCGTGCACATTATTGTTAATTCCATCGCCGAGTCCGGGCCGGTATGTATCGTGCGCATTTGTTAAATTTGAAGTATGATGAGTTTTCGAGTATGATGAGTTTTGATATATGATATGAAACGAAGTATGATGAGTTCGAATTATGATTTGATACGGATGTGTTCGGAGATATGCAAAACTTCCGATGATGATGAGTTGTGCGCCCCGAAGATAGGGAGGGCGACCACGTTAAAATCTAGGGTCCCATTATGGGCCGCATATGATATATGTTCTTGATATGCATGATTTATGTTCGAGTAACATTCGGGTATTCTCATCATTATTCATGTTTTCCGAAATTTACATATGATTTCCGAGTGGTAATTGACATGCATATGATGATTTTTCATTTGCTCTGTGTCCTAAGCTAGGTAGGGACCATTACATGTTTATGCGATGATTTTACTCTTGAGTCCCTCGTTAGAGGGGGGCGGGTACGTATATATATCTCCTCGATGATATGACGACGAGAGTTATGATGGTTTACTTACCGCTGGCATTGTATATGCGTGATATCGTATTTCAAAAGCGAGGTTTGGTTATACAGTTGCACGCCGTTCTGTAACCCCGTTTCGATTATGATCATTTCTTGTCTCTCCTTTATACTTCATTTCCCGTGCATGTGTCATCTTGACCCCGCTTTCTTGAAGTTGCGTTTCGTACCACGCGAATGCACTGAGATGAAGAAGATGTTCCGAGTTTGGTTCGTGAGCTCCGTTCCTCGAGTCTTTGCCGAGGTCGGAGTATATATATTATGGCATCATGTCATGTTAAGGACTTTCTGGGCAGAGTCAATGTAGCTATATGTTAGTCTTATAAGCGGCTGCAACAAAGTCGATGTATGATTATGCATTATAGTACTGATTTTATACGATTAAGGCATTTATTTGATTTGAAGAAGATGAAAGCATGTCCGTTGTCCGCAAAACTTTCATTATGCATTTATGTTGTGATTTGAGGGTCCGGTCCGATTATGAGTGTCACGAAAGTCGGCGGGTTCGCTCGGCCCTAGGTAGAGGTCGGGTGCCCATCGCGCCCCTGTCGGATTAAGGGTGTGACGAGCGACGGTTCTTCTAAAGAACGATATTCGGTTTGCTCAATACTTCGAGCTCGTTGTTCCGTTTTTTGTCGCGTTGTTTAACTGGGCTTTGTCGAAGTGAAGTAAGGTGGAGGAAGAGTACTTTTGCATATAAGGTAAAAATCCTCTCTCAGATATATCCTCGAAAGTTATCGAGTCTTATCTATGTTGCTAGATGAAAGAATTTACGAAAAAACTAAATCGGAAATCGGATAAATTGTTGTTGTTATCATGTGGGCTGTTTGGTGGTTGTTATGAATTGTTTTGTGGGATGGAATATTGTGGGATTGTAAAGTTGTTGTTGTCGTGTTTGTTGTTATACTATGTATATAACGAAAGTAAAAGTGTATACGAGAAGCATCGGTATAGAATGTATATTGTTTTTTGAGGTGATTTAAGAATGGTTGATTCTATTTGGATATGTATTTGTTGATATTTTTATTGGTATTGTGATTGATATTTTTGGCTAAATTGGAATCATGAGGATTATTAAGTTTTTAAAGAAGATGCTGCACCGAATATCGTTAGATTTCTAAGTAATTAAGGATTGGTTTGAAAGAGTATCCTAATTTAATTATTGTCATATTTGGTATTATTTGTAGATTGGTGAAGCCCGAGACCTAAGTTATGGTTAACTTGAGAAGCGACAAGGTATGTTAAAGCTATTCCCTTTTCTTCTTTTGGCACATATATGCGGAAACAAACGGACGACGAACGTATAAACTCCAAAGAAGCTCCTATTCTTAGAAATACTAGAATGGCTAATGTTCTTGATTTTAAGCTATTTAAATATGTCCCGATACGTGTCTATGATTTCTGAAGTCCTATTTTGATATTATAATCCATAGTGACATTCGAGGGTGTTTTGCTTCCAGATTATTCAAAGAGTTCCAGAAATAATCTTATGAGTCTCACTTGCATTCATTTGCTTCTATATGTATGTTAAGGCCATCCTTTCTGTCTTTTTGGCATGAATTACATAAATTGAGCGAACAACGAACATATATGACTCCAAGGAACTCTAGTTCTCAATAGTGCTTGACATGATAGTTGTCTTTGATTCTCAAGTGTTGGTTCATTCTAAATTATTCTATTGAGTCTCGGATGACATATAGTTTGCATATGGTCGCTCATGATATTCTACTCGTGCATGCTATTAATATATCATTCACCGAGTCCCGGCCGGGTATGTATTCGTGCGCGGTTTCATTGCATTGTTCCGAGACCCTACTAGAATGCGGTACGTTGTGTATATATGATTATTTTATCGAGTCCCTCACTAGAGAGGGCCGGGTATATATATGATTCTTCACCGAGTCCCTCACTAGAGGGCCGGGTACGGTATATTTATGTTTCACGAGGTCCCACTACTAAAGGGCGGGTATGGTATACATTTCGTTTTTAGTCATTGCATGAAATTTATTCATAATGCAATTGGTTTCTCATTCATTATGGCTTATGTCTTATTCTTTATCTCTTTCTTGCCTTCTTATTTATGGCAGGTATTTCGTATGTTGGAAATTTCAAAATTAGAGCGTGGAAAGTTAAGGGCGAGACCGTTTTTTCGAAAAATTATTTAAATGTACGAGTTGTTATGAATATTATTTATGATTATTATTAGTATGGAAATATTGTGAGAGGCTAAGGGCAAAAAAGAAATTCGCAAAATGGGCCGTGGTAATATTGTGGAAGACTAGGGGTAAAACGGGAATTTCACAAAGTGTTCAAGAATGTTCTTGAAGGACAAAGTGTTCAAGAAAATTTTTAAAATGGCACTTTGGCCATGTGACACAAAAGTGGGCCCCACCCATGGCCATGTGTCCATGTTCTTACTTAAGGGACCAAGTTCATACAAAAGACAAGTGGGTGTATTTGTTATTTCAAGAAATTTCTAGAGAAAGAAAGAAGGGCCATGTGTCCATATTTTTTATTGAGGGACTTAATATAAATATAGAAAGTGGTGGAAAGAATATATTATAAGAGAAGACATGTTCGTCATTTTTTTTTTTTTTTTTTTTCACGTTTTAGAAAATTCAAGAAATTTCATGAAGAGGGCATGTGCCCCTCACACGCTCATAAAGAATTATATATTATGAGAGGTCATCTTTAATTCAAGAAATTGAGGGAGAAAGAAAGAAAACAGAAGAGAGGGAATATAGTAGGCTATTCGGCCATGGCTTCAAAAATTAAGCCATGGAAAATTGACGAACAAAAATTATTCCCTTCTAATATTCTAGCTAATTTGGAGGTCCTTGTTAACATGGAGCAATTGTTGAAGTAAGAAAAACATTGGTTATGCAAGTGGTGGGCTTAGCCAAGAATGGAGTTAAGTGAAGAAGGTATGTGTTCAATGTCTTGGCTATATATATGTTATGGATGATTTGTGCATGTTAGAGTATGTGGAAGTGAATGAAATTGATGATATGTATATGCATGGTGTTGGCGAGATGGAGTAGTTGTTTGTGTAGAAATGATGAATTAATTTTATTGGTATGTTGATTGTTGTTATAATGTATAGAAATGGATGGAAATTCATCGAGAATATGTGTAGTTGTTGTGGCGAGAATGATGTTGTTTGGTAAGCTATGATGAATTGACTTTATTTGATAACCTAGTTGATGTTGTTATGGAACTATATGATGAAAGTGAAGGTTTAGTGGCTTGAAAGGAAGTTGCAATTGTTATGGTGTTGTTGTGGAAGTTGTAAGCGTGTAGAAGTTATTGTGTGGAGAAGTGAAGAACTAATTTCATTTAGTATTTTAATTGTTGTTGTGATAGACTATATGATGAATAATGAGGACTTCATGGTTAGGGATGAAGTAGTGTATCAATTGAATTGAATTGAATTGAATGGAATTGAATATAAATGGAATGTTGTTGGTAAGATTGTTGGTATTGTTGTTGGTTTGGCCGAGTTGAATTCTCGAGATTGTTGTTGATTGATGAATTGAGCCGAGGTTAGATTCTCGAGGTGGTATATTACAGGGGAGATGCTGCCGAAATTTCGGCAGACCATAAGTGAATGTACTTGAAAGGTTAAGACAAGTATATGTCGATGAATCTAACGATAGTGTCGATCTTCTTGAATGTAGACTAACAAGTTGGACGAATAAGCGTAGCTAGTAAGGCGCGAACGATTTATGTAAGGCTTGTCCCTTTCTTCCAAGGCATGATCCAACGTTATAATGTCTTAAAGTTTTTATATCTTCCTTGCTTTTAAGGAGTTGAGAAGTCTATGACGTCGAGTATAAGTCTTTCCGGAAATAGTTCACGATTGAGTTTCAAAATGTCCGTATTTTCCCGAAAACCAAGTTCTAAAGAGGTTGAAAGCTTTTATGACTAAAACGATGTATATGATTTTATAATGACAACGATGATGTCAAATGTGAGAAAATGTCTACGACGAATAGGTCGGGGATATGTTCCTACCATGGATATGATATATGAAAACGTTAAACTATTTCTTGATCTCCCGAAACCTATTTATGGTAATGACTATTTTAAAGATTCCAGTATATGAAATGATGCCTTATGATCTGTTCTATGTTTCCCTCGCTGATGTTACTCTCCATTGATAGTCTTGCCTTATATTAATCGTTCCTTGAGGTGAGACACGACGCCATGGTTATTCCATAATATAATCGGAGGTTTCCGACCTTTACGTCACTCCGCCGAATACGTGACTTTCTTGGGCCCTTAATGCGTACCCTTTTTTGTATATGTACATGGGTTGGGGGGGATGGGATGCATGTATATGTGGGGAATGGGAAGGGAAGCTTATGTTTCGTTGCTGCTGGTCATTTGGATTATCGTCCCGGATGTTTGAGATATATAGAGGCCGACGTATTTCGGCGCTATGTGGGGGAAGTAGACGCGGTTCGGTGCTATGATATGATATGTTTTCAAAAGTAAAGATATGATATGATATGTTTTCAAAGGAAAAGATAAGTATGCACGGCATCATACTTAAGAACACTCACGTGTACGAGGGTCGCCCTCTTTATCTTATGATATGTTCTATATTTCCCATACGTTAGTACTCATATGTTCATCTCTTACTATGTTACTATTAAGTTGCCTTACATACTCGGTACATTGCTCGTGCGGCCCCTCTTGCTTCGGGAGCTGCGTTTCGTACGCGCGAGGTATGCCGGGTGAGTTGGAGTTACTATAGAGATGTTCCGGTGAAGTTGGCGAGCTCCACTTGGCCTGGTGTGGCAGAGTCGGTCTTGCTATGCTATGATGTCTTGTTTGAAGTTAGAGACTTTGCGAACGGAGTCGTGGTATGAGAGTGTTAATATTTTGATCGGCTCCGCTGGTAGACGTGTCGTTGTGTTATGTCATAAAGTCCATGTGATTGCAGATTTTGTTTTGATTTGAGTACGATGGAAAAAGAAAATTTTGAAAGCTTTATTACGTTTTTCATTTTTATTGATGTAAGAGTCTAAGGAAATTAATTATATAATATGAGTCGAGTTGGGTTCGCTCGACTCAAATGTGAGGTCGGGTGCCCATTCACTTTAGTAAGCGGGGTGTGACCTTACATGCTCGGTACAACTTGTTCTTGACGTCCCTTTGCTGGTGTGTGTTCATGCCACACAGTCCCATATTGTTTTGCAAGTAAAAGTATACAGCTAGGATGGTTGGCTTTCAGCTGGGATTGGCAAACTCCATTTTCTTCCTGGAGCCATGCCGAGTCATTATGATTATCATATGTGTGTACGGGTACGTCGGGGCCCTATCCCGACTCATGTGATTCAGGTGTTTACTCTTGGGAGCTTTGCGGAGACGATTGTCCTGTGGCTAGTATGTTAAATGTCATGCGTTGCGTAAAGCGACCATATAAGCGATATGTCGGGTTGACTTATTCGATTTTGATTAATTGAGTATTCGCAAATTTCTGTGGTTTGTTGAAAGTACTTTATTATATGTCCGGTTTCATTATGTGAATACCGGAAAGTTCGCTCGGCTCTAAGTAAGAGTTGAGTTACCCATCATGCTGCAGTAAGATTGGGGGTGTGACAAAGTGGTATCGAACGATTCGTCCTAGGGGTTGTACGTAAAGTCGTGTCTAGTATAGTTTGTTTATGGTGTGTTGCGCGCCACGTTTTATAAACCGGAGGCCACGGGGCATTTAGGATGGTTACTCTTACTCATATCTAAGATCGTGCGATAGAGCCAAGACATAGGAAATGAGATTCCTTATACTAACCCTTGATTTCAGCGGAAGAACAATATTGACGGAAGCAAGTGAGTGATGATATTGGATGTTACGAGAGGTAAAATCAACTTCGTTGAGGCTAAGTTTTTCCAGAATTGTATTTTTAATGGATTGGTTGTCATTGAGGTAAGTCGGTGAAAGCATAACGAGAGGAATTGATTAAATGTATCTCTTGATGATAAGTTCGGTTAAGTTTATGAACTAAACAAATTGAATGAATCGGTACACGGGTAAGCAACGATCGAAAAATGCATGTCGGGTAAGGTAAGAATATTGAGTATGATTGAAATGTAAAATTTGAAAAGAATGAAAGGGAAAGTAAATAGGAAGGTTGTCACGCCACAATTTCCGACGGAGTGTGATGGGCACCGACCCTTACTTAAGGCGGCGAACCCGCTGACTCTCGTGATGTTCATAACCATGTTTGGGCTCGCAAAACATGACACGAGTACATAATGAAATTTTTTTCGAAAACAAACATGCCTTTAAATACTTATCAAATCAAATAAAACATGCTGTACGAAATGTTTAATCATAATAAATACGTAACATAAAAGCGTAATGATACATTAAACACATAGCCGCTTACAAAACCCGACATCTTATACACACGACACGTACGCAAAGTCTCTAGCACAAAACATGATACCACAACATAAATACTCGACTCGGCGGCGCTCCGGAGGAAATGGAGCTCGCGATCCGGTGGGATATGCCTTTGCGCCCTACTCATGCAGCAGGTACTTGCGTGGCATGAAACGCAACCCCGGAAGAAAGGGGGTCAGTACGGAATATGTACTGAGTATGTAAAGCATGAAATACAGAAAACGAGGTCATAACCGAAGTACGGATACGGAAAAGTGAGCATAATAACCCGAATACCAAAATCTTTGCATCCAATACAAATCGTACGTACGAGGTATAGAAGACACATATAATAATCGAATGCCAAAATGTCTACTCTGAGAAATACAAATCATGCATATCGGTGTCATGTATTATATCCGGCCCATAATGGGACGGCGACATAAGTAAACGATCATCATATACATATGCATATATAATGTGTCCCGGCCCTCCAGTGAGGGACTCGGTAAACAGAATCATCATATCATCATGTTATCATATCATCATGTCATCATATATCATATCATATCATATCATATCACATACGGCCCGTGATGGGACCGGCGGACGAACGTGGTCGCCACTCCATCTTTGGCGCCTGACGCATCATACTTCGGAATATTGTATACCTCCGAACACATTATGCTCCGTATCACATCATACTTCGTATCACATCATACTTCGTAACACATCATACTTCGGAATCACATCATACTTCGGAATCTAGCATAGTGTACACGATAACATACCGGCCCGGGACTCGGCGAAAGGAAGTAACAATAGTGTGCATGAGCGAGAATCGTGGGTAACCATATGCATATTTAAAACATTCACAAAGACTCGATGGAATAATCAAAACGAACCATCATTTACAAACCAGACACTAGCCAAATCAAGTTTCTTCCGAATGTCACTCGGGAACATATCAGATATAACTTTAGAAATCATTGTTACGTATCAAAATCATATGCATAAAAATCTAAAATATATGGTCTTCCATAACTCCGTACATCTCCGTAACACGTCATAACATCATAACATATCATATGAGGTGACATTAACCGATGTGGGATTCGCCTAAACCAATGTGGGATTAAAACCTAAGCGACCTTACCTTACCCCACTACTTTGGGACTCGGCGTGCCCTCTTGAGTTTGCCCACCAGCTGGGTTTGCCACATTGGGTTTGCCCCACCACCGGCTCCTACCCCAGTCATACTCCGAATACCACATATATATAACATATAAATCATCGGTCTGAACTCGACGGATAAATAGGTACTCGGCCCTCGGGGGTCGGGATGATAGCCACATTAAGTTCTTTAAAAAAAAGGTCGTTAGAACCAAACATAGAAAAGTCTCGGGGCCTCACGGACAGGCATCAAACCAATCCAAGCCCGCCTATGAAGATTAAAGTCATTATACGTTATGAAATCATTTACGAGCATATCAAAGCAATCTGGTTCTGTCTATGAATGTTACGGACATTTTTAGACATAGGATCCTTTAAGAACAAAATCGTTTATACAACATTTTGAATCCAATCATATCAAAGACATAAGGACCATATTTCTACTATATTAAGAATACCAATATCATGAGATGAATAGGAATCGTAACCATGCTTGGATTTTACGAATAGAATTACCCCCAAAGCTCATATAATATATCATAACTTACTTGCGTCTAGGACATGCCAAACGAAAAGAAGGATAAGCGTTACATACCTCGTCCGCTTCCTAAGCTAATCCAAATTTAAGTCTCGGACCTTCCAAGATCTACAATAGTAATGTTTGGAGCACCTTGAACATTAGCCATAGGCATAGAAATCAATTCTAAGCCAACACTTTATTTACGAAATTTGGGCGACACTTCCACAGCAAATTCAATACCCGAAAATTCAACGCGGTTGATTCATCAACAACAATACCAACGATCATATAAGAAACATCAATAATCAATTCAAAATGCATTCTAACATTAGTAACTCCTTCTTACATACTTCGACAACTTTCCAATTACATTCAATTCAACTATATATATTCAAGCCAACATTAACGCTCACGTTCCAGTACTAATCCGAAACCGTTCAAACAAGGTTCAAGAACATTTCAAACAATCCATAAAATATTCAAAACAACCCATCGATATGCCATACAACGAAACCTCAATTTCCATAGGAACAACAACACATTTCTTTCTTCCAAATTCATCAACTACACCCACAATTCACACATTGACAACATTATTATCATAAATACAAGAAGCATATTAGAATCACTTTAGGTTCTAAATCAGCCCCAACAATTACGACTCGACTTGAATCATTAAACCTTATTCTTGCCATAAAATTCACAACAACAAAGCAAAATATTAAGTAACATCAATTCATCCTTACTACACAAATGGTTACTTCCCACACGGCCACAATATCCACACCATAATTCATGAATTCTATTCATTTCCACGCTCCCGCAACATCCACAAGCCATGCATAACATATGAAAATAAGGATTAAGTCTTTCTTCCAATCAACTACTCCATGGCTAGAAGTGTCCATGGCAACCACGAACGATTTTCTTGTTCCAACAACTATTCCACGTTAACGAGGGCCTCCCGATTAGTAGGAAAGCTAGGAGAAAATAATTTTCTTGATCAAACTTAGGGACCGTCTTGGCACGGCCCTCTTGGCTTGACTCCTTCTTTTTTCTCCATTTCTCCCTAAGTTTCTAGAGTTAGAAAAAGATGAATAAGTCTTGCTTGGTCATGACTTATACATATATATATACATACCCTACAAATATGTTATATCCATTATTTTGTACGTCGGGATATTCCGAGCCAAGTGTGAAAAATTAAGAATAAGACTATTTTTCGATTTTGCTTTAAGGCTTAAGTCGCATATGATTTCATTTGATGGAAATATTAAGGAAAATTTGGGGCTAAAAAAGTGCAATTATGGAAATTAATATTTCATGAAATATGGGGCCAAAAGTGGAGTTTTAGAAATTAAATATTCATGAATTAAGAAGGTCATGTGGCCATGCGCTGACTAGTGGGCCATGGGACGCTTAGGTGTATAATATAAGCTCATAAAAGATGATAAATTAATCATCTTCACATATGATCATCCTAGAAATTTCGAAACATGGAGGAGAGAAAGACGGGGATATTCGGCCATGTTTGGCCGAAATCCATGCCAAAGTGATCAACAAAAATTATTTTCTTGAGCTTTCCCACTAATTGGAAGGTCCTTATTAACATGGAGGGGTTGTTGGAGCAAGAGGAACATCCGTTTGTGCAATTGCTAAGCTTAGCTTGAGAGGAAAAGTTGAAGAGAAAAGGTGAGATTTAATCTTTATTTCTATATGTTATGCATGGTTTGTGCGTGTTGTGGAATGTGAAAATGAATGAAGTTCATGAAAATATGGATGTTGAAGCATAGTCGTGCATGTGTGGTGTGTGGCCGTGTGTGTGTGTTGTTGTGTAGGAGTGATGAACTAAGTGTATTTAGCATGTTTGGGTGTTGTTGTAATGTGTAGAAATGGATGAAAATCATGGAAATTGTATGTTGTTGTTGTGGCCAAAAATGGGCTGATTTGGTGTAGGAATGTGGGACTAATGTGATGTAGTATTTTGGTTGTCGTCGTTGTGAATTCTATGATGAAAAATGAAGTTTTAATGATTCAAGTTAAGATTTTAATTGTGTGGGCTGAATTGGAAGATAATGTGATCTTGATATGGTTTCTTGAATTTATGAGAATGAAGTTGTAAACGCATGTATTGTTGACATAATTTATGAATGTAGAAGAAAGAAAGGTGTTGGCAATGTTCTTGTTGAGTTGGAATGATTTCGGGTGGAGTGGCCATTGGTTGGGTTGTTTTGAATATTGTATGGATTACTTGGAATGTTCTTAAATCATGTGTGAATGATTGCGGATTAGTAATCGAATATATGAGCATTGGTATTGAATTGATCGTATGTAGTTTATTTGAATATAAATGAAATGTTGACGAATTGTGTTGAAAGGAATTATTAATGTTAGAATGCGCTTTGAATCCTTATGGATATTGTTAGTATGGTTGTTGGGTTGGTTGTTGTTGATTTGGCCGAGTTAAATTCTTGGGGTGGTCCAATTTATAGGGGGAAATCTTTAATTCGTAGAAAAAAGTAATGGCTTGGAATTGGATTCTTCGATGTTTATGGCTAATGTTCGATGCCTATTGATGTTATTGTAGATCGTGAAATCGAGACGTAAGTTCGGAGTAACTTAGGAAAGCGGCTAAGGTATGTAAACTTAACCCTTCTTTCTTTGGCATGTCTTAGCGAAAAGTAAGTTATGACACGTACCCGAGGTAATTCTACTCTTGCGGTCCCGAGCATGTTTATGATCCATATTTTGTTTCTTGATATTCATATTCTTAATGTAGTCAAATTATGATCTTTATGTTTTTCGCATGAATGGATTTCAAAGATTGCATAAAAGTTTGTTTTCAAAAGAGTTTGTTTCCTAAACGATTCGAAACTACGACGTCGTAACTGTGAGAAAGGCTCGGATCGTGTCGATTTGTTCGTAGAATGTTCCAAGGTGAATAAAGTTTGTAACTACCGAGGTGAACTCGGATTGGTTTGACGTATGATACGATCCCTATGGTTTGAATATGACTATGACCCTTATGGATTTATAAATACGTATGATGTATGTTATGTTTCCGAAAGATATTTGATATAACTATTGTCCGCTTTTCAAATGACATTCTGCTTGAACTACTTCATTGAGTCTACGTATCACGACCCGACCCGTGGGCCGTGACTAGTGCCGATCTAGGCACCCAAACACACTGTCAAACAGAGCCACACACACGGATGGCTTATATATATACGAATATCAAACACTATCTCAAATTATATCAAACTATCGCAAACATATTTCAAACGCAACAGTGTATATAACAAAGCCGACAAGGCTATCGAATGGCACGACGGCCCAAAAACATATACAAATGTAAGCCGACAAGGCTGCCACGGCGAATGGGATCGCCCCAAACGCAACATATACAAACACACCTGTACAGAATAGGCCTAACCCACGTACATATCCACAGACCTCTAAACAGACAAACGGAATCATATGACGGGACAGGGCCCGCGTACCACGAACAATGTATACAAATGCAACGGACGAATATATACCAAAAATATGGCTCGGAATAAGGGGGGGGGGGGGGGGGGGGGGGGGGGGGGGGGGGGGCACTCCAACGACGAAGAGGGTGTCCTAAACGGGTGGATCACCAAGCGTAACGTACGTACCACGGGCGTGAAACGCGGCCCCGAGAAAGGGGGTCAGTACGAAATATGTACTGAGTATGCAAAGCAGAAGATATAGTATACAAATCTGAGTCATGATCGAAATAGAGGTACAGAAAGTAAAAGTATTGCCAAAATATCAAAATGCTACTTTAAAAATACGAATCATGCATAGGGCACAGGAAATATGGTCGCCCGCCTGTCGATGAGCGCCCATAACACGGCCTTAACACCGGAAAGTTTCAAATCTCCGTATCCCCGTCACACATCAAACACGGCACGCCACTTCACGTCATAATACCAAATATGAGCGGAACCGCCCTCGAGCGAGGACTCGGTGAACCGTAAACACGACCTAACAACGGAGTATATCATAATGCGCACGACAACGAACCGCCGGGGACTCGGAAGGATATAACGAGAATGCACGGCGGAGTCGTGAGTAATCATATGCATAAAATCGTTGTCATAAATCCAAAGATAAGTAACACGATCATATTTGAAATCGGAATAATAATTACAACATATTCTTTCAAAAGTTGTCGAGTACATAAAAGGGCATCGCGGGACCCACGGACGGGTGTAGTGTCACACCCAGGCCACTACTAGGGTGTGATGGGCACCCGAACCCGTAATCGGAGCCGAGCGAACCCGGCCGGCTCTTATTGCACATATGAGCCATAGTTTTTTTCAGCCGTGATAACATAAATAGCACAAATACAGAACATAGACTAATAAGCTTTACGATCATACTATACGGCGACGGGGACAATCAAGAGTACAAAACGACTCTGTGCATATGCGTACGAAGCCTCTAAACATAGTACTCGTATACATAGGAAGGGCCGAGTGCTTTGCGGGTGCCCGAATATATACGCAAAAGTAATACCAAGGGACGGGGCTCCGAAACAAGCCAAGCGCTGCAAAAATGCTGGCGAGAGGACTCTAGGGACCAACTGCGGCTATCTGGCACACACGCGGCACAAACGCGACGCCCACATGAAGGGCGTGGTACGAATAGTGTCACAGGAAGTATGTAAGACATAGAAAATAACATAAACAAGAGCATAGATTATAAGTAACAATATCGAGGGGTCATGGATATATATGCGAGATAAGAATGTAACACAGTGCGTAGGAGCATCCTTTTTAGGCCGGATATCATGCATGCTTATTTTCCTTTTGAAAACAAAACATTCCTTTCATAGGCATAGAAGATAGAATTTATATCTATCATAATGTTCATAGCATAGCATAGTATATCATAGTAT
>NW_026717991.1:0-13875 GCF_029784015.1 Lycium ferocissimum
AAATTTCCCACTTTTGTCACTCCGCCTCAGGGGGGGCAGCGAGGGTCCCGGAGGACTCAAGCACGCTCATTATGTCACACCCACCCTGGAAAGGGCGTGATTCCCAAACCCCTTTACGAAAATCGAGCGAACTAACATAACTTGTGTTCTCTTGCTTGAATGACAAAATAAGACTAAGTAGATATGAACGTAATATCATGAATAAATATATGTCCAATGGCCCCACGACGTAATATAACGAGACGAACATAACTAAGCATACACGGGAAGTCCCCAAAGCCTCATGAATATGGCAAAGTATACAAGTCGGGATAGGGCCCAACATGCCGAAAAAAAATCATACATACATATATACACCCGGGACCTGGAACGCTCGAGGAAAAGTGGAGCTCCAATTAGAATTGGTACGAAGGCGCCTACGATGAAAGATCCTCGTCTTGTCTATCTACACCTACGTGCATAAACGTAGCGTCCATAAAGGGGACGTCGGTACGAACGATGTCGAGTATGTAAGGCATGAGATCAATATGCACATAAAATCATGGAAGACATCTAAGACACGTTAATGAATGTGCAAGGATAAATAAATCGGTATGGCTATATCAAGAAAGCATACATATCTATAATAATGCACATGAACGCCCCACTAGGCCACTCGTCACCCCAAAAATATCACACTTACCCCACAACATCACGACCTCGCCCATGCCTTATATTATATACACTCCATCATAGGCCATAGCATACCAGTGTCCCTTGCCTAGCGACGCGCGTTCATGCCCGCGTTTTTAGATAGGTTGTTAGGAGGATTGCACCCGGGGATTTCCCGAGTACTAATCGCGTGGTAAACTACATGTCATTCGGAGTTATCGGGTCGGAGTTTTGTGTATATGTGTATGGGTAGGCCGGGCCTGTCCCGACCATTTACGGTTACACTTCTAGGAAGGCATAAACTTGTTGTGGGTTCGGTATGTCGGTGTAGAGGCCTTGTTGGCCCTTGTATATGTCTATTATGGGTTATTACCCTTTCGAGACGTATCTTGGCCTAGTCGACTGGGTAGCTATTCATGCATGTGTTGGGATGGTCCCGTCTTGTTGAGAGTTGGTCAGTACGAGATATTGCGACATGAGGCCTCGTCGGCCCCGAATATGATGTTATGTTAATAGGTTGGCCTCTGGAGGCCTTATTAGTCTTTCGAGACATAGAGGATGCAACGTTACGATTTAGTTCGCTCGCTTACTGGTAAGGTGTGGGGTACCGTCACGCCTCGCCTAGTTTGGTGTCGACAAAGTGGTATCGAGCATGTACATCTTGGGAGTACGCAAGCGAGTGTCCCAGTAGATCCTTGTTTTTAAGTGTGTTGTGCACCACGTTACGTAAACAGAAGCTGCGGAGCATTTGGGAGTCGGTTACCCTTCTTTCAAATCCCAATCGTGTTATAAGTCGTAGTTATAGCAGTTTGAGTCGGGACTTATGTTTTCTAAAAAGCGGCACGAATGTACGACCCAACCGAGGGCCGCGACGAGCACCCGAGCTAACTGTCGAGCCGCCTCTTAAGATGCTTCTCATAATCATATCTGGGTGGACTATAAACGATAACTCGCAAATATCATATCACAGTAAAGGCCGGTCAATCCAAAAGATAAGTACATCTATATAAACATAATCAACTATGCCCGTATGCGCAAGGCGGGCGGGGGCCAAAATTACGTATAAAAATATGAACCGTTGAGGTTACAAAACATCTACCTATATAAATTTGTCTACGAGCCTCGTACGTGTGCATAAAATCATAAGGACGGGACAGACCCCGCCATGCCCATATATACACAAAAGAATAGTACTAATCAGAATGAAAAACAACGGAGCGCTCCGTGTAATCGCCGACGAAGTAGCCTGGGGTCTAGTCCATCTCCCCGTCTACCCGGGCACGAACGCAACATCCATAACAAAAGAACGTCGGTACATTTATAATGTACTTATATGCAAGGCATGAATAATAACGTAAATAAAGTATGAAAAAAGTATAAGATAGGAGAAATAGCTTGTACATTTGGGATTGCCTTTAAGGAAGATATCACACATGTTAGCTTTTTTAAAAAAAAAATATGTTTGATACATACATAATATAACCGTTAAGCTTTGGAATACGCAGCCCGATCCATGTATCATATCATCTCGCGTCCGGTAATATCATAATCCGTCCGCTGCGGTGGTGTGCCTATCTATGTGCATCGCCTACCGAATATAGGCGCGGCGCGGTGTGAGAAAATAAATACACACATATATAAAATTTACGCAGAGCCCAATAAAAGCTATAAGTCTATCGTAGTGACGTAAGGTCGGTAAACCTCGGATTTCTATTGTCGAACCATCGTCATCGCTATATCTCACCTTGAAAGAACAATTATAAGATGAGATCAACAACAACGAATAAAATCAATAATCATGAAACAAGCTCAATAATATCATGAGAACCTTGAGAATCATGGGTTTCTAGCATTTTTAGAGTAAGGATATTATCGATATCATGTGCAAGTTCACAACAAAGGAATCATGCCTTGAGAAAGAAAGGGTTAGCCTTAATATACCTTGTCGTCTCCTTACTACTCCTCGCCTATCCTCCGAGTTTCCAAATCTACATTCAAGATAATTCACACTAAGTTTAAGTCGTCGAGATGCTTATAAGATCAAACTTGACTATTAGGTGAGCTAACAAAATTTGGACAACATCTCCCCTATATCACCCTGCCTCCACCAAATTCCAAAACAACAATAACAATATCAACAATACCATAAATAAGAGATTTATATCCAAATTGACTCAAATCAATCCAAACTTCTTTCATAATCAATCCATAGCAACAACTTCAACACAATCCCTTATACACTTATATACAACACTTTCATCATCATTATTATCCCTCATAGCAAGATTATACACATAACATACTAATAATTATAGCTCAAGTTAATTTACAACTCAAAATATTATCAAATTCATATTTGAACTTTTCCTCCAATTTCCTCCTCAAATCTTAACATAATTACCAAATAAACTCATAAGCATGGAACTAAGATGAAATCTTACCTCAAAATTCAAGAACACTTCAATTCCAAGGTTACTCCACCTAAGAAATACTCTCACCCAAACATCTTCAAGAAGAGGAAACAAGTGTAGACCTCGGTTGGAAAAACTAACCACTTTAATCTTCACTTTAATCTTTGGTTTAGGCTTGAAAATATGTTTGAATATGTTTGGAGAGTGTTTCTAGGGCTTTCTAGGACTTGGGGGTTATGTTAAAATGAAATAAAATGAAGAGGGGATCATAATTATAACATTTGAAACTCACCGCCTCAAATTTTACGGACACCAATTACGTAGTAATTTAAATTACGGTCGGGTTATCGTCGTAATTCAAATTACGGTTCGTAATTCAAATCGTAATTTTTTATACGATTCATATCTCTCTCTCGTATTTCTCGTATTTGCAATATGTAAATTGCATTGGAAAGCTAACTTCCCCGAACTTTAATTTACATAGATATGGATTCCATAACTCCTCATATTCTAGAGATATGCCTAGTATTTACATAGGATTTGCAATAGGTAAATTGCATTGGAAAGCTAACTTCCTGAACTTTAATTTACATAGGATATGGATTCCATAACTCCTCATATTCTAGGAGATATGCTCTCTTAGGATTGGACCAAAAATGCCGTCCTAATTTTGCCAAATTTTTCCAAAGTTGAGACAAAATTTAATTTCTTCAATTCGCTTGATCTCGAGTGCTTTAAATAATTGTCTCAACACTATTAAAAGTCTTCCTAAACCTTATAGGGGTATCGTATCCCTTCCGGAATTACATTGGTTTGCTTACGACGATGCGAAAATTTATGAGGCGTAACATCCTTTCCCCCTTAGAAACATTCATCCCCGAATGTTAAACTCTTAGGAATTCTACAAAAATTAGCAGAGTTTCCTCTGTAAATATAGTACTACCAACATGTCACAACAACCCAAAATATGCAATGCCACACAGGCCTACAACAAGCAATAACAAAAATGGCCTCACACGACCAATAATCATAAAAATCGAAACACTACGCACTCGAAAATCGTGGTGTGTCCGTCGGACCTCCCCTTCCGGAAGTGGAAATAAGTGCAAGATACCGGACCTTATATTCTCTTTCGACTTCCCAAGTCATCTCCTTGATGTTCTTATTCCTCCAAAGGACCTTCACCAAGCTACATCCTTAGTCCCTCAATCTTCGAACTTATCTATCTAAGATAGCAACGGGAACCCCTTTGTAAAGATAGGTGCTCCGTAATCCGAACATCGATGTGCATAACTGCGGGAAGGATATCTACCACACTTACGAAGTATCGATACATGAAAGACTGGATGGACCGATTACAAATGCGGAGGTACATCTAACTCATAGGCCACCCCGGCCTACCCGCGTACTCGTATGATCCGATGTATCGAGGGCTAAGCTTACCTTTTTGCCAAATCTCATAACGCCTTTCATTGGCGACACCTTCAAGAATACCCAAATATTGACTTGGAATTCTAAATCTCATCGGCGATTGTCTCAGATAGGACTTTTGTTGACTTTGGGGCGTCAATAATGTCCCGAATAAGCTTAATTTCTCCACCGCTTGTTGAATCAAATCTTGCCCTACTAACTTAGTCCTCCCATGTCAAACCATCCGATAGGTGATCTCGCACTTCCGCCCATAAAGCCTCGTACGGGGCCATTTGGATCACCGGAATGATAACTATTGTTATATGCAAACTTAATGAGCGGAAAATGATCATCCCAACTACCTCTCAAGTTCAACACGTGCCCGTAGAATATCCTCGAGAGTACGAATGGTACGCTCGAGCTTGTCCGTCAGTCTGAGGGTGAAATATTGTGCTAAGACTCACCCGAGTCCCCAAGCCTTCTTGGAAGGACTTAGAAAGTTCACCGTAAATCGCGCACCTCTATCGGAGATAATCTGGATCAAACACCATGGAGTTACACTATCTCATTGATATAAAGCTTGGCATAATATTCACTCGAGTACATAGTTTACCGAGAGGTAGAAAATGAGCCAATTTTGTAAGTCTATCCATAATTACCCATATGGAATCATACTTATGCTAAGAACGGGGAAAGACCGTAATGAAATCCATATTAATTATTTCCCATTTCAAAGTCCGAATCTCCATAGCTTGCAATAATCCATCGAGCTTTTGATGTTCGATCTTTACCTGCTGACAATTAGGACTTTGAGCTACGAACTCTGCTATATCTTTCTTCATTCATTAAACCCCACCAATAAATTGACTTAATATCATGATACATCTTTGTCTCTCCCGGATGAACAGATAACGGGAACAATGGGCTTCCTCAAGATCAGCGATGTAACCCTACAACATCAGGAAGACACAATCTGTCTCGATATCTGAGAACTCCATCTACAAAAATCTTAAATGGTGACTTTCTCTTCGAGGAGATGTATCCTATAATGAACTAACATGGGATCCTCATCTTGATGCTCTTTCACCTCAACTACTAAAGATGAAACTACTGAATCCTAAATAGTAACTATCGTATTGCCTGAGTCTAATAATCAAACTCCTAGGCTAGCTAACTGTTAAAGCTTACGGGCTAACTCCCTCTTCTCTAGCTGGATATCGCATAGGCTACCCATAGATCTACGGCTAAGGGCGTCAGCTTCTACATTCGCCTTTCCGGATGATATATGATACTAAAATCATAATCTTTCAATAGCCCAACCATCGCCTTTGCCGCAAATTCAACTCCTTCTGCTTGAAAATATATTGCAGGCTCGTATGGTCTGTATAGATATCTATATGAATGCCATACAAATAGTGTCTCCACATCTTTAATGCATGAATCACCGCGGCTAACTCTAGATCATGTGTTGGATAATTCTTCTCGTGCTTCCGCAATTGTCCGGAAGCATAAGTTATAACCTTGCCATGCTATATCAACACACAACCTAGCCCAACTCCTAAAGAATCACAACAAATAACATAGCCCTGCGATCCTTCCGAAGTCTCGGGGTCGGGCTGAAGTCAAAACCTCGTTCTTCGCCCTCTTGAAAAGTGTGCTCACAAGCATCCGTCCATTGAAACTTAGCTGCTTTCCAAGTCAGCTTCATTAGTGGTGCAGAAATACAAGAAAATCCTTCTACAAAGCTTCTGTAATAACCTGTTAAGCCCAAATCTACGAACTTCGAGGTGTTGTACGTCTCGACCAAGTCTTCACAACTTCAATATTCCGGGTATCCACCGAATACCATCAATTCGAAATAATGTGCTCCGGAAAAGTCATAAAATTCAACCGTAACTCGTATTTTGAGAACTTTGCATACAACTTCCGAGCCTCAAGAATTTTAAGAACAACACGTAAATGATCCGCATGTTCGCCTCGTATCGAGAATATACCAAAATATCATCGATGAATACAATCACAAATGAATCCAAGAAATGCTCGAATACACTGCTCATTAAATCCATGAATACCGCCGTAGCGTTAGTCAATTCGAACGACATTACTCGAAATTCAAAGTGACCATATTTGGTTCTGGCGTCATCTTCTAATGTCTTTCTCTCTCGAATCTCACTCGGTGGTACCCCGATCTCAAGTCTATTTTTAAAAACCATTTGGCACCCCTTTTCGCAATTGATCAAATAAATCATCAATTCTTGGAAGGGGTATTTGTTCTTTATTGTCACCTTATTCAACGCCCGTAGTCGATACACATTCGAAAGGAGCCATCTTTCCTTATAAACAATATCGGTGCTCCCCACGTAAACGAACTAGGCTCCCGATAAAGCCCTTCAAGCATATCCTTCAACCGCTCTTTCAACTCCCTCAATTACCCGCACGAGCCATTCTATAAGGAGGAATAGATATTGACTTAGTATCTGGTAATACATCAATGAAAAAATCAATCTCCTGTTCTGCTAGAAGACTTGGAAGCTCGTTCGGAAACATATCTGAAAACTCGTTCACTACTAGAACAGATTGAAGAGTTGGTGGCTTTGCTTCTGTAGCTCGAACCCGGACTAGAAGAAATTGAGATGTTTGACCAAAGTCAATGTCGGGGGTAAATGCGCCATGTTCAAAGTTTCATTAATAATATTAGGTTTGAAATGTGATTTTTGACTTAGTCTAACCATTGGTTCGAGTCTCAAGGCGTTCGTGTGTGATTTGTCGTTGGTTGGGAATATAGCATTTTTACAAATTGGAGTTTACCTTGGTCAACCTAGTTAAGATAACCATGTCCGACGATTTTGAGTGCACGGGCGATTCGTTGCATGTTTTATGACTGATTTTCATATTTGGTTTGTGTCCGAGGGGTCCCAGATGATTTTCGAGGGTCGATTCAAGATTTGCAAACACCATAAAAATATAGTGTCCAGTTCTGGTGTTCTTATTCGAGACTGCACACCCAGGTTTCGCGATCGCGATGGCCGGAGAAGTTGAGGGCCGCGATTGTGTGGACTAGGCCGTGATCGCTTTTGAGCAAAATGTGTCGGGTCTTGGTCGGCCTTCGCAATGCTTAGATGGACTCGCGATTACGATGTAGGTTAGCATCCAATGATTTGCATTTTGAAAAATGATCAAATATTTCATTCTCATATTTGGAGCTTGGGACCTCATTTTGGAGTGATTTTGAGGGCTTTATAAGATCTATCATGTGAGTAAGTTTCTAATCCTCTTTTTATCATTCTACCTTTGATTATTATGGTATTCCTTTGATTATTATATTCCATCTTTAAATCAAGGATTGGAATAAGAAATTGGGATTTGACTGGAACAAGAAATTGGGGTTTAAGAACCCTAGGTTGAGAATAAGGATTTCTTCAATTGATAATCAAATTGATGTCGGATTTGGTTCATTTTGGTATTTATACTCCATAAACCATGGTAGACTAATTATGAGGTGAATTTACAGTTTTTCCCTTCAGGGCTCAAGATTGCCATTTTGAGTGACTTTTTGGTCCAAAACTTTAATATAGAAGTATGGGTGTCTACAGACTCGTATTCTAACGTAGAATCCATATTTGAACAGATTGAGATCTTTCGGAGGCTATCCATAAGGGAAAGACTTCATTGTGAATTTAACTCCAAATCGAGGCAAGTTGAGACCTTATTTAACGCTATTTCGGTGTCATAGTTTGTTATAATGGACTAATAAAGAGGAGTAATGGGGTAACTAAGGGGGTCGATAATTATGAGGTGACGAGCACTTGTATTGGTACCGTTGCCATGTTATGGGTATGTATAACATGGAGTTGATAGTCCGGTCCGAATGCCACGCTTTGGGCATTAGCCGATAGCTTGCATTGTTTTATGTTATTTGAGACATGAGATCTCCTATTTGATGCTTCTATGCTTTTTCCGTCATACTTCGATTATGTCCGGCTTCATCACTCCTTAATACTAGTTTAAAAGTGAAAAAGAGCCAAGATTGATTCTTTTATTAGATAGCCTTGTTGCTCATTGTTTTGGATGTCAAATTCATGCTTCATAGGGGTATCTCATGTGTAACGACCCGTTTTGTCGTAATCGTGATTATTCTGTTTTTGCCCTCATTGACTCACCCCCGAGTCTTCATTAGAACTATTTTGACCCGAGGAGGTAGTCGTGTATGAATTCAGGCATCGTTGTGGCTTTAGAATATTTTCTAGAAAAATTAGGCTTTGTTTAAATGAGTTGACTCAAAGTTGACTTTTGAGTAAACGGACTTTTTTTTGAGGTTGCGCTGGAGCGCCGGATAAGCCTCCGGAGCGGTCGTGACTGAGCGCCGGACGAGCCGCCGGAGCGGTCGCGCCGGAGCGGTCGCGTGAAGCGCCTGGACGAGCCGTTGGAGCGGCCGACGGGGAGAATATGCTATTAATAAGTGTTAAAAGCCCCCCAACCTTAAGTCATTATTTTATTCTCACATTTCTAAGCTTGGGAGGTGATTTTGAGGGGGTTTCCACTAATTCTTTAGAAAGGTAACATCCTTGACCTTAGAATCATCTATTCACTTCTCTTAACCATTAATCTATGCTAAGATTCTTCCTATGAGCATGAAGGCCAAGTGGGGTTTTGGGGGTTTTCTTATATAATGAACTTGCGTTATAAAAACCTGATTTGTTAGTGGATTTAACTTGGGTAAGCATGGAATTGATGGATAATCGCTATAGTAACTTGAATCTTCCATTTCTAAGGCTTAATTGGAATTAAAGGCTAGGGTTTATGCCCAAATTTGGGGGTTTTCATATTAATGATGATTTTGAGAATAAATTGAGTATTTCTATAATTAAAGTAATGGTTTGACCTTTAGTATTGAATTTGGTATTTTGGTCATAAATTTCCGTTTTGCCCTTGGACACCCGTTTTTTTTCCTAAATTAAGGGTTGGAATTTGACCCGAATAGAAAGTAGCCAATATGGGTATCATTATTCATGATTTCTTATATAGAATTCATATGTGATAGAGTTTGATTATTTGAAGACGCTTCAAAGCAAAGGTAACATATGGGTCCAGTGAACTATTAAATGCCAGAAATATATTTCCTCATAGACCTTGTTAGTTTCTCATATTTTTGTATTAGACGAAACTGAGAATGCATGTGTAGGAAATTGGAGATTTGGGATGGAATCCTAGATGGTATTGTTGTGTGACTTGTTTGTTTGGGCTTGTGGCCCTAGAGATTCCTTAAAGTTGCTGATGTAGTTTTTCTTGACTGCCTATGATTTATGTGACTCGGGAGTAGCGGACAAAACTTATTTTTGTGCCTAATGATGAAAATTTTAATATGTAATTACTTATGTTATGTCATTAATAGTGCATCTAGTGGATAAATGGGAGGATAAAATGTACCAACGATTGTGGTTGAGTTCTAAATGAGTTGTGACTAAGGGATTTTGAGTGTAAGGAGATTTGTATTCTAAGCTAATAGGCCGATTTAAGGAAGTAGTAATAATGTATATCGATTGATTGACTTTGTCGTATGTCGGGGTAGCCACCCTATTGTGTTGTGTTTGTGAGTTCTATTGTGTTAGTTTGATGCCATGAGTGTTGATAGAGATTAGACCCTAATATTCATCTTGATTTAGATATATTATTAGCATACCCATTGTGGTGTTTTGTGGTTTAGATACATTGTTGGCATACCCACTGTTGGTATTGTGATATTGATACATTGTTGGCGTACCCCATTGTTGGTACTTGTGATATTGAGCTTGATTGTTGATGTTGATACACGCATTGCACGCATTCTCATCCATTCATGATGCATGGCCGATTGGCATACCCACTGTTAGTAATGTGATATTGATATATTGTTGGCATACCCACTGTTGGTATTGTGATATAGATACATTGTTGGCATACCCACTGTTGGTATTGTGATATTGATACATTGTTGCCCTACACCATTGTTGTTACTTGTAATATTGAGCTTGATTATTGATGTTGATACACGCGTTGCACGCATTCTCATCCATTCATGATGCATGGCCGATACCCGATGATGATTCGGTATTGTTGATTGAGTGAAAATGACATTTTGATAAAACTCTTTACTTGAGTGATTATGAGATGGCCGATGTCCGATGATCAATTTCGAATCGTTGATTGTGTGAAACTGATATTTGATAAAACTCTTTACTTGAGTGATTGTGAGATGAAGGACGGCGTCCGATGATCAATCGTGATCGTTGTTGCATAGTCGATTCGATGATATTTTCGAAATCATTGTTAGTGCATGGATTTGCGGGTCCCCCAAAATGGTGCCGGTGAGAACTCCTGAAGGGAAAAGATTCGGGAACCCGCCTGTTCGTAGGGGCAAAGATCCGGATGGGTGGCACTTAGACTTCGCGAGTCATGCTGGTTGTGCTATCGAGACGCGATATTTTTCGTCCGAGTACATGTGTACACCTCATTTGCATGGCATTGTGTGCATTCATACACTATTGCATTGCATTGCATTCATACACTATTGCTATGCATTGCATTATGATTTGATTTTGGGATGTTGGTGTTTTATTTGTGGTGTTGGATTCGGACTTGATATATTCGGACTTGGCATGTTTGGGGATTAGATGTTTCACTTAGGCAATGACGTGTACTTGGATACGGATTTGTCGATTGAACTTGTTGAAGAATCCCATAGACCATTCGTAAGATTAGTTATGTTTGGTCTATGTGATGTAGGATAACGGAGTGTCTTAATGATGGGTTGACTACTAGGGTGAAACGAACGATTTAATGATATATGAGTTGCATGAGATTAGTACATGCGATTATTGGGGTGAAGTTGACGATTAAAAGGTATTGATGTACAAGTATGTGGTAGATATACGTATGACTTGATTGGGGTTGTTATCATGTTTATCCGTTAATTCTTTTACCGATACGAGCATAACCACCGTTCGCCTATGATACTTACCGCACGACGTGATTGTACCGATATTACACTTACTACACCCTTTTTGGGTGTCGATTATTCAGTAGTTTATTGTGATACGAAGCGAAAATATGCGTGCCTATCCGGAAGGTTTCCTCCCACTTCATTCTAGACGAGGTTTAGCCCTGTAATTGTGTGGTAGTCCGAATTCATTAGTCGCTCTTGTACCAGTCTGCATCAGTCAGCGGAAGCGGGATCGAGTCCGTATTTATTACATCGCCGTAATTATATTACATCATTGTAATTATACTAAATCTTGGAGTTTATTGAACATAATATGAAGTTTCCGTTGTATTTCTAAGTATCTATCAAGCTGAATGAATCGTCTTACTTAATTACGGTTATTCAACGAGAGAAGTTCGCCTACCGAGGTGAAAAACGTAGGTGCCCGCGTGGTCCTAAAATGGGTCAGACATCTTTTATATTACATTTGAGGATACATATAGATATCCGGAAAAATGATTCGGATGAAGGATGAAATTTTAAAGGGGGCCAAATTTGGGAAAGACGGGGTAAGTCCCTTTATTCGCTAAGTATATGGATAGGATCCGATTGGGGAGTAAGATTTTGGAAGCCTAAAGTGTTTAGTAACTCGGGGAAATTTTTCCCCGGGTGGGGTGGACCCCCAAGTCCCCTAGGGTCGCGCATCCCTATTAAAGGGGTGTATACCGTTGTTTAAAAAGGCCCTTTGCATCGTGTTGCATATTGCATATCTATCATCCTGAATTTATAGTTGCACGACTAGCATCGTTTTTGATTGAAATGATTTATCATGCCTAATTGATTATTTGAATGACTTTGAACTTGGCGGATTCTCATACTTAGGTTGTAACTAATGGTTATTGAAATGTACCCTTTCCTAAGTGTTAAGTAAGTTTTGAAGACCAACCCTCTATCCTTTTGTTTAGGGTCGGTCGAAAATTTCCCCGGTACCGTTGTTTGTCATACTCACTCACCGCCCCCTTTTTGTTGGATTGGCCCAGCACGGGGCCCCGGGATTTCCGCCCTTTGGAGTAGATTTTGGGGGGGCCGGGGTGAGCTACTAGCTTTTTTGGGGCCCCAAAATTTTTTTATATTTATTTTGTCTTTCTTTATCCTGAGGTGTATTGGGTGTTATCCTAAACATATTTTCATTCTAGTAGTTTTTGTCTAGTGACAAGGGTTTTGGGGTTTTGTAGTACTTATTTTGTAATATTACGTTTTGAGATGTATTTAAGACTAAGAAATGGTTTTATCTTGTTTAATGCATCTTATATTTGGGTCAATTCATTAATCTTTTTGGGATGGCTTTTTTTGGTAGGAGTTGTTGCCTTTAAAAAAAGGATCGTAACAAGTTGGCATTAGAGTTTTATTTCCCCGGTCTCAAACTCTAGAAAAATGTCTAGTAAGACATCTAGGAAAACTCTAATCTTTCATTCCTTATCGTGCGTACTTCTTCTAATGGATTCTAAAATTTCTTTGTTTTACTCTTTCTTAATGGGGGGACAATTGCTACAATTTGAGACTAGGAGCCGCATCCCCCCGCCGAACTTTGCTCGTGGGAGAGGGGGGACGTGGTAGAGGGCGAGGTAGGGCTAGAGCTGCATTGTTCATAACAAAGGGCCCCAGGCGTTTACCATGCCTATGCTAGGGGTGTCCCCCACCTAAAGAAAAGTTCGGAGGAGGAGCCATTTTGGTGGAAATTGGACCCCCAGGACATTTGGTGCGTATTTTGAGCTTCTTTTAGGGTATGGCGGGGCATGCTCCTCTACTCCAAAGGGTTCTCGGGCCCGGGGTTGGGTTCATACCCAAATCGATTTATTGTAGGGTTTCGGACCCCGGACGCACGGGCCCGGGGGGCTCTTATTTTCCCAGTTTGCTGTTCGGGGGTTTTCTACGAAGAGTTGTCAACACCTATGATCGGAGAGGAGGGGAAGGGTGGGATAAGTTTGAAAAAAGAAGCCAAATATGGTTTGGGGATCCCATAATGCGTACGCATTTTTTATTAGTTGTCATAGTTATTACAAAATTTAGGGTTGTTTTTGTCTAACGGTGTTGATTTCAAAGTGTTTGGATGATCGGCCCCGGGCATGTCACGACCCCCCGGGCCCGGCGGGTGCCCCCTAATATCATCGGGCCCCCTTATCATGTAATCTGTTCGCACTTTGGGGGGCCCTATGGACGATACAAACTACTTACCCCAGTCATTAATAACATACTCTGAATAAGGCGGGGTTTACCAAAAGATAATACAACCTAAGACGAGCGGGGCTACAAAACATTTCGACACGTCGCACGACCTCTAAATAAGATACATATGTTCCAAAAGGGGGGTTCCCCCGTGCCCAAATCGTACGTAGACCAGGCCCCAAGCTCGAACAAGGAGCGCTTCCCAAAACTTTGGGGGGG
>NW_026717992.1:0-14355 GCF_029784015.1 Lycium ferocissimum
TATCTCACAAGGGAAATAAAAAGGGTTGTCTCCAAATCTACAATGCAAATACCACTGCTTCCAACTCTAAGGCATGAGTAGGATAATTCTTTTCATAAATCTTCAATTGCCTGAAAGCATAGGCAATAACTCTCTTATCCTGCATCAACACAGCACCCAAACCCGAACGGGAAGCATCACAATAAATCACAAAATCTTTACCCTTCAGGGGCAAAGCAAGAATCGGTGTTGTAGTCAACAAAGTCTTGAGATTTTAAAAGCTCTTTTCACACTCATCGGACCACTGAAAAGGTACCTCTTTCTGCATCAAATGGGTCAAGTGTGAAGTAATGGAAGGAATAACTGTTAGACCTTGGAAAATTTCCCGTTAGTGTACAGTGAATAGCCTAACGAAGGGCATGACGTATACGATGTCTTGGTAAGTAAGAAATGACATTTGATGACCCTAAACGAGATTCCAAAGACATTTAAGGTTAGGAAAGAAAGTTGTTAAGGAAAGCAAGTTATATGTTGTGTGCCGGGCAAGATTTATGAGTATCGAGCTAATAATGTTTTAATGATGCTTTGAGGAAGAGTTATAACATCCCTTAGATTGGTATTGAGGTGTTAAATAAGTGTTAAGAAGGTTTCATAAGGATCGGAGATCAAACGAGTCGACGAGAACAAGTCTCGGATAGCTGGACATTATACGGCCAGACATACTGGCCGTATTAAATACACGGACCGTATGTCCAGCCGTAGGTTCAGCCCAAAATGGCACACTTCACCGGACCAAACATACGGTCCAGACATACGGCCAGTGAAAAATATACGGACCGTATGTTCTGGTCGGGACTGAACTTAAACGTTGATATAAGGACCCCTCTTTCATTTTAATTCATTTCATTTTCACTCCACAAGTCAAGAACCCTCTAGAATATTCTCCACACTTCATCCACAAGAATCCAAAGGAAATTGATGATCAACTTCATCAAACCAACATAAATAAAGAGTGTGAAACACATTAAAGTCATCTAAGTCAAGAAATCCCAAGAGAAGTGAACTAGGGTTATGAGGTAAGAAGAGTACCTCCACTCAAGGCTTGTTCCTACACTATCTAAGGTAAGTTTCATGATCTTTTCATGTTATTTGAAAAGTTGAAACACTTGGATTGTAGTAGAATATAGAAAATGGGTCATAAGTGTGGAAATAATGTCATTGATGAGTAGTAGTTGGAATGAATCATGGAAAGGGATATATTGTGATTGTAAGTAGGTTATGAATGACATTTAGAACATGGAATAAGAATTGTATGTGATAGAACGCGATAGTGAACTACGATCATGATTATGGAGGAATTGAAGTGAAATTATGAAATGTGGATAATGCAATTGAATGATGATTGTTGTTTATGATATTGTGATGGTTGTTATAAAGGTTTGGGAGTTGATATGGAATATGGAGGAAGTCGTATAAACAAAGGAAATGCTGCCCAATTTTCTCTAACTTTAGCAAGCACGTTCTTATAATTGTTTAGCTAATGTCGATATGAATTCTCTAATGAAGGTGGAACGTGAGCATTGAAGAAGAACGTACAAGTGATAGAATTGTTGAACAGAAAGGTATGTAAGGCTAACCCTTCTTTCATAAGGCATGGTTCTTTGGCCAATTATCTATCCTCCTATGAGCCTACGATATTCTCTAATGATCCTATCTCTAAAAGCTACTAAGCTTATGATCCTTGATATGATACGATTGTACTAAGTTCCTTATACGACGAGTAATCCTTTAAGGATAGATGTAATGAATGACGATAATAAAAAGGCTAAAGATGCTTATGAGCTTATATGTATATGTTCCCATGTGTGGCTATTATGAAACCCCGAGCTTATATGGCCAGGTAGAATATAGTAGATATGTATATATGTAATGCGTGCGCACCACTGCAGTTGGGTACGGATAACACTGAGCCTTGGTAGGGCTAGGTATGCGAAACACTGAACCTTCGTGGTTGGGTATGCTATATAAATGCTATGTATATGACATCAATATGGTACGAATATGCTAAGTATATGTAAATGCTAAGTAAAAGCTATGTATATGCAATGTGTACGATATGAACATAAGTATGAATACGAATACGAAAATGGATACGAAAGGTAAATGAGCACGGATATGAATGTATGTACACGGATACGCAATAGAAATAGAATGTCCCTATGGAAAGCAAGTAAGTGCTACGACGATGATACTATTATCTCCCATCCTATGTTGTTTCATATGTTGTCTATTATGCTCTCATACTGATATTGATCATTCTTTACATGCTCAGTACATTCTTCGTACTGACGTCCTTTTGTTTGTGGACGCTGCGTTATGCCCGCAGGTGGCTAGGGAGACATACTCGATCCACAGCCTTATTATTAAGGGACTACATAGCGGAGCTCCATTTCATTCGGAGCTGCAGCTTTTGGTATAGATTCTTTTGTGTACATATTTATGGGCACGGCGGGGTCCCGTCCGCTTATATATGATATGACGTATTCTTCTTAGAGGCTCGTAGACATGTGTATATGGGTAGATGTGTTTGGCCTTATTGGCCCATATTTTGGGATATTATTTTGTTAAGCCTCGTCGGCTTATGTACATTTATTTGGGCATAGTTGTTAATGTTGATATAAGTGAATTGTCGCTTCAACGGGATTAATATGAATGATGAATGAAAGCATGATTTAGCTATGTGTCTCACCTAGATGTGATGTGAAAGTATGTTAAGAGGTGCCGTGGGTTAGCACCGGGTGCCCGTCATGGCCCTCCGTTTGGGTCGTGACAAAAGTGGTATCCTAGGGTGTGTCTACGAGCCGTGTTCAGTAGAGTCTTGTTTATGGGTGTCTTGTGCGCCACACTTATAAACAAGAAGTCGCGGGACATTTTAGGAATGAATGACCTTCTTTCTTCATAAGAATCGTGCGATAGAGCTATGATATAAGAAACGTCTTGTTCCTTAACCGTGTGTTATGTATTTCAAAAATGCCTGTAAAGAGAAAGGCTACAGCAGCCCAAAAGAAAGGGCAAGACGGTGGCAAAAAGCGGGTGAAAGAACACCGCCACCGGTAGTAGAGGAAAATGAGTCCCAGTGCGGCTCAATCTCGGTCCCCTCCCGTTCGGTACCTATTTTAGAGGAGCGTGAGGAGAGCCTCGGCCGACTTCGGGACCTCTGGCTCCTCCACCGGATGCTTCAGGCCAAGATGTAAAAGAGGCCATTCATTTGTTTACTCAATTGGTTGCTGCCCAGACTCAGCGGCAAAGTTCAGGGCAAGGTGATAGGGCTGTTAGTGCAAGGGCCCGTGATTTCATTAGTTTGAACCCTCTGAAATTCTTTGGATCAAAGCCGGACGAGGACCCTCAGAATTCTATCGATGGTATGTTAAGGACGCTTCGATTGATACATGCTTCGGACACCGAGTCGATGGAGTTAGCGTCCTATAGATTGAGGGATGTTGCGGTTCATTGGTATACGGTTTGGATGGCTTCACGGGGAGCCAATGCACCTCCTCCGGTATGGCAAGAATTTGTAGATGCATTTCTCCGACATTATTTGCCTCCAGAAGTTCGGCGAGCTAGAGCCGACAAGTTCTTGAATTTGAGGCAAGAAAGTATGAGTGCTCTAGAGTATAGTCTCCGCTTCAATTCTTTGGCTAGGTATGCTTCGGCCATGGTAGCGGATATGGGTGACCGAGTGCACCGGTTTGTGAAAGGCCTAGGGCCACATTTGATGGATAGATGCTTGACCGCGTCCCTTCAGGACAATATGGACATTTCACGCATTCAAGCCCATGCTCAAAATTTAGAAGAAAGCTTGTAACAACAAAGAAGTGAGCGCGAGCATGATAGAAGGCATAACAAGAGGACTAGATCTTCGGGTCAGATGAGCGAGTATAGAGGTGGGCACAGACAATAATTTTCGAGGCATTCAGGCCATTCTATGACTAGTGTGCCTCCATGGTATTTTTTTTTTTAGATTTGATAGATCTTCTCATCCCGAGGCCGAGTCGAGCTTTTCGGGATCTCGGTTCATAGGCGATTCGGTCGGCGAGGCCACCCATACCACGATGTTCCCGAGTGTGTGGGAAGTTACATTGGGGTCGGTGCGGTTGGGTTTAGAGGGTCTTCTATTCATGTGGTCGGCGGGCCATATTATGCGTGATTGCCCTTCGGTTAGTGGGAGAGGTGGGACCCGGCCCTTCGGGGTCGATAGCCGAATCTTCATCATCTATACGCCCTGTGGGGCCGGTTTCACATACGCCCGGTCGGCCATGGTAGAGTCGGAGGGAGAGTCCCCACCCTAGCAGTCCTCAGGACCGTATTTATACATTGGCGGGACGCCAAGATCTTGAGTCCTCCACCGATGTTGTCACAAGTATATTATCGATATTTTCTCATGATGTATATGCTTTGATAGATCCAGGCTCCACATTTTCATATGTTACTCCATATATTGCGGGTCAGTTTAAAGTCAAACCGGAGTCGATTAAACCTTTTGAGGTGTCCACACCCGTTGGTGAATCAGTAATAACTAGCCGAGTATATAGAAATTGTGTAATTGTGATTTGTTATCGTCGTACTATGATTGACTTACATGAGTTAAAAATGGTGGATTTTGATGTTATTATGGGCATGGATTGGTTGGCTTTTTGTTATGTCAATGTTGATTGTAGAATGAAAATGGTTCGCTTCTAATTTCCGGGAGAATCAGTTTTAAAATGGAAGGGAAATCTTTTGCGTCACCAAAAGGTAGGTTTATTTCCTATCTAAAGGCAAGAAAAATGATCACAAAAGGTTGCATTTATCATCTAGTTTGGTTTTAAGATGTAAAAGCTGAACCGCCGACTCTTCAGTCAGTTCCCGTAGTGAACGAGTTTCCGAATGTGTTCCCGGAAGAGCTTCCAGGCCTCCCTCCCGAGCGGGAGATTGATTTTGCTATTGATGTGTTGCCAAACACTAAGCCTATATCTATTCCTCCTTATAGAATGGCTCCTTAATTGAAAGAGTTGAAGGAGCAATTGAAAGACTTGCTTGAGAAAGGCTTTATTAGGCCTAGTTCATCCCCGTGGGAAGCACCCGTATTGTTTGTTCGAAAGAAAGATGGCTCCTTGAGAATGTGCATTGATTATCGGCAATTAAATAAGGTGACGATTAAGAATAAATATCCTCTTCCGAGGATTGATGACTTATTTGATCAATTACAAGGTGCCAAATGGTTTTCAAAGATAGATTTGAGATCAGGGTATCATCAAGTGAGAGTTAGGGAGAAAGATATCCCTAAGACAGCCTTCAGAACAAGATATGGCCATTTTGAGTTCCGGGTGATGTCATTTGGGCTAACTAATGCACCGACAGTGTTTATGGATTTGATGAATAATGTGTTCAGGCCCTTCCTAGGTTTGTTTGTGATTGTATTCATGGACGATATCTTGGTGTATTCTAGATCCGAGGCAGAACATGCGGATCATTTGCGTACTGTCCTTAGAGTTCTTCAAACTCGAGATTGTTTGCAAAATTTTCTAAGTGTGAGTTCTGGTTGAACTCAATGACATTTCTGGGACACATTGTTTTAGCCGATGGTATTCGGGCAGATAGCCAAAAGATTAAGGCCGTGAAGACTTGGCCAAGGCCCACAACCTCTACGGAGGTTCGTAGCTTTCTGGGCTTAGCAGGTTATTACTAGAGATTTGTTGAAAGTTTCTCTTCTATTTATGCACCACTCATGAAGCTGACCCAGAAATCAGCTAAGTTTCAATGGACAAATGCTTGTGAACGTAGTTTCCAAGAGCTAAAGGACAGATTGACTTCTGCACCAGTCCTGACACTTCTAGAGGGATTGGAAGGTTATGTTGTATATTGCGATGCTTCAGGCGTTGGGCTAGGATGTGTATTGATGCAGCATGGCAAGGTGGTTGCATATGCTTCAAGGCAATTACGGAAACATGAAAAGGATTATCCAACCCATGATCTTGAATTTGCTGCGGTTGATTCTTGCATTAAAGATGTGGAGACATTATTTATATGGTGTCCATGTAGATATTTACACGAGATCATAAGAGCCTTGTAGATATCTTCAAGCGAGAAAGAGTTGAATTTGCGGCAACGACGATGGTTGGAATTGCTAAAAGATTATGATGTTGACATTCTATATCACCCCAGGAAAGGCAAATGTTGTGGTGATGCTCTTAGCCGTAGATCTGGGAAGTTTGTGTGATGTACAACTAGAGAAAAGAGAAATGTCTCGTGAGCTCCAGCGATTAGCTATTAGCCTAGGAGTTCGAGTGGTGGACTCGGGGGAACTACCATTCAAAATTCGGCAGTCTCGTCGCTAGTAGTGGAAAACAAAGAGCGACAATACAAAGATCCCATGCTAATGCATTACGAGATACACTCCCTCGAAGAGGAGTCATCATTTGAAATCTCGGAGAGATCGGAGTCCTCCGATGCCGAGGTAGAATTATGTGTACCTAATGTGCGAGTTTACGCCACCAAATATTGAAGGCTCATTGTTCCCGTTATTCTATCCACCCCGGAGCAACGAAAATGTATCATGATCTTAAATCCATGTATTTATGGAATGGGATGAAGAAAGATATAAGCGAAAATTTGTAGCTCAATGTCCCAACCTGCATCGATAAAGTTGAAGATCGAGCACCAAAAGCGGGCGGATTGTTGCAAGCTAGAGAAATCCCAACTTGAAAGTGGGAAGTAATTAACATGGACTTTATTACAAAGCTTACCCCGTTCTCGACGTAAGTATGATTCCGTATGGGTGATTGTGGATAGACTCACTAAGTCGGCTCATTTCTTACCGGTCGAACGACGTATGTAGCGAGAGAAGATTATGCAAAGCTCTATGTTAAAGAGATAGTGCGACTTCATGGTGTTCTAGTATCTATTATCTCAGATAGAGGAACTCAGTTTACAGCTAATTTCTGGAAGTCCTTACAAGAGGGTTTGGGGACTCATGTGAGCCTTAGCATGACATTTCATCCACAGACTAATGGACAAGCTGAGCGTACCATTCAGACCCTTGAGGATATATTACGGGCATGCATGTTAGATTTTGGAGGTAATTGGGATGATCACTTACCACTCATCGAGTTTGCTTACAATAACAGTTATCATTCTAGCATCCAAATGGCACCGTATGAGGCTTTATATAGGCGAAAGTGTAGATCCCCAATTGGGTGGTGTGAAGCAGGAGAGGCTAAATTGATAGGGCCAGGCTTGGTCCAGCAAGCCATAGAGAAGGTTAAGCTCATACAAGATCGGTTATTGGCAGCCCAAAGTCGTCAAAGTCCTATGCGGATAATCGTCGAAGGGACTTAGAGTTCCAAGTTAAAGACTAGGTACTCTTGAAAGTGTCGCCAATGAAGGGCGTTATGAGATTTGGCAAAAAAGGGAAAGCCGAGTCCCGGATACATTGGGCCTTATGAGATTGTGCGCGTAGCAGGCCAAGTGGCTTACGAATTAGATCTACCTCTGATTTGGAGTCGGTTCATCAGTTTTCCATGTCTCGATGCTTCGTAAATGTGTTAGAGATCCTACTAGGATCGTCCCAGTAAGTGATGTTCAAGTGACAAAAAATTTAACTTATGAAAAGATACCTATTGCCATACTAGATAGGCAAGTACGGAAGCTTAGAAACAAAGAAGTGGCCTCAGTCAAAGAAGGTTTTGTGGAGAAATAATAACCGAGAAGAAATGACATGGGAAGCGGAGGAAATCATGAAATCCAAGTATCCACATCTCTTTCGGCCCTAAGAGGGGCCAAGATGAGACATCAAGATCGTAAGGTATGTATGTTTTCCTTTTTATGCATTTGGGTCGTGTGTGGCCAAATTCTATTGCTATTATGTGTGGTCTTGTGAGGCATTGTTATTATGGGTTGTTGTGACAGGATGGTAGTGCCATATTATAGGGGAAACTACGCGAAATTTTATAGAATTCCCGATGACTTAACATTCGAGGACGAATGTTCCAAAAGGGGGGAAGGATGTTACACCTTGGAAAATTTCCCGTTAGCGTACAGTGAATAGACTAACGAAGGGCATGACGTATACAATGTCTTGATAAGTAAGAAATGGCATTTGATGACCCTAAATGAGATTCCAAAGACATTTAAGGTAAGGAAAGAAAGTTATTAAGGAAAGCAAGTCATATGTTGTGTGTCGGGCAAGATTTACGAGTATCGAGTTAATAATGCTTTAATGATGCTTTGAGAAAGTGTTATAACATCCCTTAGATTGGTATTGAGGTGTTAAACAAGCGTTAAGAAGGTTTCATAAGGATCAGAGATCAAACGAGTCGACAAGAAGAAGTCTTGAATAGCTGGACATTATACGGCCAGACATACTGGCCGTATAAAATACACGGACCGTATGTCCAGCCGTAGGTTTAGCCCAGAATGGCACACTTCACTGGACCAAACATACGGTCCGGGGCATAAACCGTTGAAAAATATACGGACCGTATATTTGGACTATATGTTCTGGTGAGGCCGAACTTAAACGTTGATTTAAGGACCCCTCTTTCATTTTAATTCATTTCATTTTCACTCCATAAGTCAAGAACCCTCTAGAATATTCTCCACACTTCATCCACAAGAATCCCAAGGAAATTGATGATCAACTTCATCCACTCAAAGCTTGTTCGTACACTATCTAAGGTAAGTTTCATGATCTTTTCATGTTATTTGAAGTATTGAAAAGTTGAAACACTTGGATTGTAGTAGAATATAGAAAATGGGTCATAAGTGTGGGAATAGGGTCATTGATGAGTAGTAGCTGGAATGAATCATGAAAAGGGATATGTTGTGATTGTAAGTAGGTTATGAATGACATTTAGAACATGGAATAAGCATTGTATGTGAAAGAACGCGATAGTGAACTATGGTCATGATTATGGAGGAATCAGTGAAATTATGAAATGTGGATAATGCAATTGAATGATGATTGTTGTTTATGATATTGTGATGGTTGGTATAAATGTTTGGGAGTTGATATGGAATATGGAGGAAGTCGTATAAACAAAGGAAATGCTGCCCAATTTTCTCTAACTTTAGCAAGTACATTCTTATAATTGTTTAGCTAATGTCGATACGAGTTCTCTAATGAAGGTAGAACGTGAGCATTGAAGAAGAACGTACAAGTGATAGAATAGTTGAACGGAAAGGTATGTAAGGCTAACCTTTCTTTCATAAGGCATGATTCTTTAGCCAATTATCTATCCTCCTATGACCCTACGATATTCTCTAATGATCCTATCTCTAAAAGCTACTAAGCTTATGATCCTCGATATGATATGATTGTACTAAATTCCTTATACGACGAGTAATCCTTTAAGGATAGATGTAATCAATGATGATAATAAAAAGGCTAAAGATGCTTATGAGCTTATATGTATATGTTCCCATGTGTGGCTATTATGAAACACCGAGGGCTTATATGGCCGGGTAGAATATAGTAGATATGTATATATGTAATGCGCGCGCACCACCCGATTGGGTACGGACAACCCGAGCCTTGGTAGGGCTGTGTATGTGAAACACCGTACCTTCGTGGTCGGGTATGCTATATAAATGCTATGTATATGACATCAATATGAGTACGAATATGCTAAGTATATGTAAATGCTAAGTAAAAGCTATGTATATGCAATGTGTACGATATGAACATAAGTATGAATGGAACTATGAATACGAATATGAAAATGGATACGAAAGGTAAATGAGTACAGATATGAATGTATGTACAAACATACGCAATAGAAATGGAATTGTCACGACCCAGCCCCGTAGGCCGTGCCTAGTGCCCGAGCTGGGCACTCGTACCCATCTACTAACTATAATCGGTCCACAGCAAACATACTAATAACTCATACATACAGAAAGGCACGGCATCGCGTACACATATATATACTTGTCGTACATAAGCCTGGGAACATTTAAAACACAAACACAACTGAACAGTGACCACCCACAACCCACACATATGTCTACAGACCTCTAAGAGTAATAACAGAATCATGTGACGGGACAGGGCCCCGTCGTACCCCTGAATAGACATATACATATACAACGGAAGAGTCTGTACCAAAAATGTAGGCTCCAGAACAAGGGAGAAATCCAAGGCAGCAGAATGGATGTCCTAAACGGCGGATCACCAAAACGATCGTACGTACTGCGGGCATGAAACGCGGACCCCCGAAGAAAGGGGGTCAATACGAAATATGTACTGAGCATGTAAAGCATGAAGCACGTCGAGAATCGTACTGAAGTAAGGCATATAGAATATGAGTATAGTGACCAGAAAACCACAAGGCTTGCCTTTTAAACATAAATCATGCATGTCAATATCGTGTAGTACATATGCATATACATAACATGTCCCGGCCCTCTAGTGAGGGACTCGGTAAATAAAATCATCATGTAATCATGCCATCATATATATATATATATATATATATATCCGTGCCGACCCTTTAGTGAGGGACTCGGTGAATAGAATCATCATATGCCATCCGCCGCCATCCCCATATCATCACATCATCATGTCATCACATCACATCATCATATATATATATATATATATATATATATATATATATATATATATACCGTACCCGTCCCTCTAGTGAGGGACTCGGTGAACAATGCGGTGAACCGTGCACGAACACATACCCCGGCCGGGGACTCGGTGAAAGATATAGCAACGGCTCGCACGAGCGAGTAGTGAGAAACCATATGCACATAAAATCATCATTATAGACTCAATGGATAAGTAAGTAGTCGACGCAAGAGTTAAAACGGTAATCATGTTAAGTTCTTTCAAAAAAAAGTCGTTAGGACTATACAAAGGAAAATCTCGGGGACCACGGATATGCATCAAACCAATCCGGGCCCGCTCATGAAAGTTAGAGTCATTATTCGTTATAGAATCTTCTACGAACGTTTCGAAGCGATCCGAGCCCTTCTGTGAAAGTTACAGTCGTTCGTAGTTATAGAATCCTTTGAGAACAAAATTTTTTATGCAACATTCATTATCCAATAATACAAAAGATATAAGGACCATGATTCTACTACATTAAAAGTGCCAACATTAAGAGGTGAATAAGAATCGTAGGCATGCTCGGATCGTAAGAATATAATTACCCGAGGCTCGTATCATAGCCTACTTACAACTAAGACATGCCAAAAGAAGGAAAGGTTAGGCTTTACATGCCTCGTCCACTTCCTAAGCTAATCCAAACTCAAATCTCGGCTTCCCAAAATCTACAATAACGTCATTAGATACTAACATTAGTTATAGGCACTTAGGGATTCATTCCCAATATCACTTTATCTCGAAATTTGGGCGACATTTCCCCTATAAATCCAACAACCCCGAGAATTCAACTCGGCCAAATCATCAACAACAATACCAACAACCCTATTAGCAACATCAACAATCAATTCAAAACGCATTCTAACATTAATAACGCTTTTCTACATAATTTGACAATATTCCATTTACATTCAATTCAACTACATACGTTCAAGCCAACATCAACGCTCGCAATTTCAAGTATTAATCCGAGATCATTCAAACAAGATTCAAGAACATTTCAAACAATCCGCACAACATTCAAAACCACCCAACCAATATACAATGCTTCCCGAAATCTCTCCAACCCAACAAGAACAATAACAACACATTTCTTTCTTCCAAATTCATCAACTACACCAACAATTCACACGTTAACAACATCATTCTCATAAATTCAAGAAACTACATTAAAATTCTATTAGCTTCTATCACAAGCCATAAACGACCATGACTTCAATTTGAACCATTAAACTTTCATTTGCAACATAGAATCCACAACACAACATCCCAAACATACTAAATAAAATTTGTTCTTCACTCACACTACACAACATATACACGGCCACAACACAACACACACGGCCACAACATCAACACCATACTTTCATGAATTTCATTCATTTCCACACACAACATACACAAACCATGCATAACATATGAAAATGAAGATTAAACCTTACCTTCTTCACTCAACTTCTTCACTCGGCTAGGGTGGTGTTTTGCAAGAATAAACGTTTTGCTTGCTCCAACAACTACTCCACGTTAACAAGGACCTTCCAATTGGTTGAATTACTAGAGGAAAATATTTTTTTTGATCAATTTTTCTTGGGCTTGCTCGGCTAGAGCTATGGCCGAATGGCTCTCTTGGTTTTTCTCCAAGTTTCTTGAATTTTCTAAGGGGTGAATATGATGAAGATGATTAATTAGTCATCTTTTGTATACATATATTAAGCACCCAAGTGGCCCATGGCCCACACCATCATGGCCGGCCACTTGGCCCTTTTTTTTTCATGAAATAATTACTTTCCAAAATTAACTTTTGACCCCAAATTTTTCTTAATATTTCATGCCAATACAATCATAAGCAACCTGTGCCTTAAAATAAAATCGGGGGTTAAGAGTCTTTAACTCGTATCCCGAAATAGTCTTGTCCTTAACTTTTCACAGTTGGCTCGGATTATCCTAATGTACAAAATACCGGATATAACAGGAATGTCCCTATGGAAAGCAAGTCAGTGCTACGATGATGATATTATTATCTCCCATCTGTGTTGTTTCATATGTTGTCTATTATGCTCATGCGATGTGATCGTACTTTACATACTCGGTACATTCTTCGTCTTCAGCGTCACGCACGTTTTGTGGTATGCGTCATGCCCATGGTGGCAGGCTGAACTCGCGATCCATAGCCTCATTATTCGAGGTACATGGAGCTCGTTTCATTCGGAGGCTGTGGCTTTTGGTATAGATTAACGTATGCGTATGTGGAGCACGGCGGTCCTATCCCGCCTATATGATATGACGTATTCTTCTTAGGGGCTCGTAGACATGTGTATATGGGTAGATGTGTTTGGCTTAATCGGCCCATATTTTGGGATATTATTTTGTTAAGCCTCGTCGGCTTATGTACATTTATTTAGGCATAGTTGTTAATGTTGATATAAGTGAATTGTCGCCCAATGGGATTAATATGAATGATGAATGAAAGCATGATTTAGTTATGTGGCTCACCTAGATGTGATGTGAGTATGTTAAGGGGTGCCCGGGTGGGTTTAGCACCGGAGTGCCCGTCAGCGGCCGGTTGGGTCGTGACAATAGCAGTTGGAGGGCTAAGACCATGAGGAAAAGTAACTAAAGGTGCCTTTCAAGTATTTAATTTATAAATGGTGACAAGTTTGATTTGGAGGGGTCAAAATCTACTTAAATGGGAGCAAATATAATATTTAAAACTTGTTAAACTTTTTTAAAATACAAAAACACCCATATTTTTAGTCCAAAATCCCCTAACCCATTTATTTCGAAACTACTAAATAAGAAGCGATTCGATCAAAACTCAAACAATCATTCTGAGGCCGATGCTTTTCCCTCTTTTCTACTCTGGCATTCCTCTTCCTATGGCGAAGTGCTGCGAGTGTTACTCTTCCCGTTCTTTTCTTCGACTTCGTCGCTTACTAATGCTTCGTCGTTTTCTCATTTTTCAGGTAATGTTTTTTCTCTTTCACTTAGCTCAACAGTTAGGGTTTGAGATTTGAAACTCAATGGTGATTTTGGTTAAAGAAGAAGAACAAGAACATGGGTTTATCTATAAAATTGTTAGATTTTTTTTTTGTTGCATACTTAAAACGCCTTATTTGGTGTACTTGTTTAACTTGTTGTGGTTTTGTGTTTGTAAATAGCGTCTTTGACTATGAAATTTACGTTTTTTGTGTTGTTGTTGTTGTTCTCCTTCTTGTAACGACCCGTCCGATCTTTATTTGATACTACGCGAACTCATGGCCAATCTAGGTCTATGATTGTAAATAGTAAGCCCATGGGGGTGCTTTAAGGATTAATAGTGGGAAAAATTAGTTTTGAAAGAGTTAGAAATCGTGGGCCCAGTAATTGGGACCTTTGTAGTGGCCAAGGGACCGCCACATGACCGCTATAGTGAGACCTCGTCCGCCATAGCGGACGAGGAGGGGCAGTAAGCGCGTTTTTGATAGTCAGTTTATATTTCACCCTCCTTTTTAATAAAAAAAAGACCCTCGAGAATTTGCTATTAGGTTTTTCCACGAATGAAAACCCTTGACACGAGAAGAGCTTTTGACATTCTCCATATACTTCCCCACCGATTATCATCTCCCATGGATTTGGATAAAAGCTAGGAAGGCGAGCAATTTATGGAAATTCAAATAGTTATTCATTATGGGGAGGGGATGTTTTTCTTGATTAAATTTGATTAGAAAGTTATACTTTAGTGTTAG
>NW_026717993.1:0-14186 GCF_029784015.1 Lycium ferocissimum
GACTTTACTTGATTTGAAAAAGACGAAAAGCATGTTTGTTTCCGAAAAATTTTCATTATGTGCTTATGTCATGTTATGCGGGCCCGATGATTATGAGTATTCCGAAAGTCGGCGGGTTCGCTCGGCCCTAGGTAAGGGTCGGGTGCCCATCACACCCTATCGGATTGAGGGTGTGACACGGGACTCGGCGAAAAATGTAACAACAGAATGCACGAGCAGAATCACAAGTAACCAAATACAGTTTAAAACATTTACAAAGACTTAATAGGTTATTCGAAACGAACCATCATTTACAGGCCAAATAGTAGTCAAATCAGATTTTCTTCCGAACGTCACTCGGGAACATATCAAACCGAACTTCAGAAACCGTAGTTACATATCAAAATCACATACATAAAAATCCTTATTTCAAACTCAACAGATAAATAAGTAATCATACTCGGGGGTCGGAAAGATAGTCGTATTAAGTTCTTTTCAAAAAGCCGTTAGCACTATACAAAGAAAAGTCGCGGGACCCACGGACGAGCGTCAACCCAATCCGGGCTCGCCTATGGAAATCATAGTCCTTATACGTTATAGAATCATTTGCGAACATATCAAGGCCATCCGGTTCTGTCTGTGAAAGTTACGGACGTTCGTAGTTACAAAACTCTTTTTGAAACAAAGCTTTTTATACAACCTTTTGAAAACCAATCATACAAAGACATATAAACCCTATAAGGATGCCTTCATCAAGAAGCAAATAAGCATCGTAAACATGCTCGGACGTTAAGAATAGGATTACCCCCGAAGCTCATAACATATCATAACTTAGCCATATCTAAGACATGCCAAAAGAAGGAAAGGTAAGCTTTACATACCTTGATTGCTTCCTAAGCTAATCCAAACTCAAGTCTCGGCTTCTCAAAATCTACAACACGTCATTAGACACCAAACATTAGTCATAGGCACCTCGGAATCCCATTTTAAGCTCGCACTTTATTTACGTAAATTTGGGCAAAGATTTCCCTGTAAATTCAACACCCCGAGAATTCAACTCGGCCAAATATCCAACAACAATACCAACAACCACATCAACAATATCCATAAGCAATTCCAAACGCATTAATAACTCCTTTCTACATAATTCGACAACATTCATGCACATTCAATTCAACTTCATACATTCAAACTAATATCCACGATCGCATATTCAAATACCAATCCAAAACCATTCAAACACCATTCAAGAACATTTCCAACAATCCACAAAATTATTCAAAACAACCCAACCAAAACATAAGGCAACCCGAAACCTTCCAAGTTCAAGAGAACATCAACAACACATTTCTTTTCTTCCAAATTCGTAAATCATACTAACAATCCATACTTTAACAACATTAATCTCAAAAATACAAGAAACCATATTAAGATCACATTAGGTTCCAAAACAGCCCACATGATTTCAACTTCACTTTGAACCATTAAGCCTTCATTTTACAACATAGAATCTACAACACAACATCTTAAACATACCAAATGAAATTAGTTCTTCGCTTCTACCTTACACCACACATACACGGCCACAACACAACAATTACAACTTCAACTCGAATCATTCAATACCTTCATTCTCATCACATAATCCATGACAACAACAACCAAAATACTAAGTAAAATCAATTCGCCATAACTTACCAGAAATAGCCCCTATACGGCCAACATCCACACACAAAATTTTCATGATTTCCATCCATTTCCACACACTATAACAACACTCAAACATACTACATACAATTAATTCATCACTCCTCCTACACACACATACCACACGGCTACAACAACACACACACGGCTCAACTTCAACTTCCATATTTTCATGAATTTCATTCATTCCTACATGCTACAACATCCACAAACCATTCATAACACATTAAAAAGAGGATTAAAACTCACCCTTTCCACTTTGTTCTTCACTTGGCTAGGGTTGGGAATTGCATGAACAAGGGATTTGTTTGCTCCAACAACCACTTCATGTTGTTTAGGACCTTTCAATGAGTTGAAAACATAGAAGAAAATAATTTTTCTCCATCAATTTCTCATGGCCAAATTTGGCTAGGCTAGGGCCGAACAGCCCTTTGTTTTCTCTTCTTGTTTTCTCCAAGTTTCTAGAGATATGAATGATAATTGTCTTGCTTTTTCATCATATGTCCACATATATATATATGTGTGTGTGGCCGGTTTGCCCCTTCTTTTATTTCTCCAATTTTCTAGACTTTTCTTAAGTCACAAAAGATGAGTAATTTCCTTGACTTGGTCATCCTTTGGCCTATATATACATGTCCTCTACAAATATAATTCACACATGTGGCCTATGGCCCACACCACACACATGGCCACATATGTCCATTTTCATGAAATATAAAGTTTTCAAAATTTCACTTCTAGCCCCAAATTCTCATGAAATGTTCAACTTTCCATAATTCACTTTTAACCCCAAATTTTTTTCTTATTCCAAATTTACCCTTAACACTCCATGCCAATGAAAAGATGAATATGCAACTTATGCACTTTTAACAAAATTGGAAAAATTTACAACCTTGTCCTTAACTTATCGCAACCGACTTAGAATATTCCAACGTACAAAGTACAGGGTATAACAGAGGGTGTTATGCTTCCAGGTTATTCAAAGAGTTCCAGAAATTATCTTATGAGTCTCACTTGCATTCATTTGCTTCTATAAGTATGTTAAGGCCATCCTTTCTTTCTTTCTGGCATGAATTACATAAACTGAGCGAACAACGAACATATATGATTCCAAGGAACTTTAGTTCTCAATAGTGCTTGACATGATAGTTGTCTTTGATTCTCAAGTGTTGGTTCATTCTAAATTATTCTATTGAGTCTCAGATGATGATATAGTTTGCATATGGTTTCTCATGATATTCTACTCGTGCATGCTGTTAATATATCATTCACCGAGTCCCGGGCCGGGTATGTATTCGTGTACAGTTTCATTGCATTGTTCACTGAGACCCTCACTAGAGGGCCGGGTACGGTATATATATGATTATTTTACCGAATCCCTCACTAGAGGGCCGAGTACGGTATATGTATGATTACTTCACCGAGTCCCTCACTAGAGGGTCGGGTACGGTATATATTTATATTTCACCGAGTCCCTTACTAAAGAGCCGGGTATGACATATATTTACATTTTTTTAGTCATTGCCTTCGGGGCTATTCATATTACAGGTGGTTCTCATACATTCATTATGGCTTATGTCTCATCCTTTATGATTCTCCGCTTTTACATACTCGGTACATTGTTCGTCACCGACGTCCCTTTGCTGGGGCGCTGTGTTCATGCCACACAGTCCCATATTATTTTGCAGGTAAAAGTATTCAGCTAGGATGGTTGGCTATCAGTTAGGATTGGCAAACTCCATTTTCTTCCTGGAGCAGTGCCGAGTCATTATAGTTATCATGTGTGTGTACGGGTATGTCGGGGCCCTGTCCCGATTCATATGATTCAAGTGTTTACTCTTAGAGACTTTGCAGACAGTGTCCTGTGGTTAGTATGTTGAGATGTCATGCGTTGAGTAAAGCGACCATGTAGGCCGATATGTCAGCATGACTTACTCAATTTTTGATTAATTGAGTATCGTTCGCAAATTTCTATGGTTTGACAGAAAGTACCTTATTATATTTTTGATTTTTTTTTATATGTCTAGTTTCATTATGTGAATGCCAGAGGGTTCGCTCAGCTCTAAGTAAGAGTTGGGTGCCCATCATGCCCTATCGGAATTGGGGTGTGACAGGCCTGACTAAGCGCTGCCCCTCGAAGAAGCGCCATCTTGGCTACTTGAATATACTAGAGTCCTCTGGGACTGATAACCCTGCCTGTGTAGCAGAAAATCCCGAGCAATATGACTAAATGATCCACTTGTAAAACACGCCTTAGGAGGCTGAGACTGATAGACAGAAGCTGGAGACCCGGCTGGAACAACCATGTCTACTGGTCGAGAAAATGAGCTCTCAGGAGCTATCTGCCTGGGTGACCCACTAGAGGAAGCCTGCAAGGCTGACTGCACAGGGCGGTCGGAATATGGATGATACTGCCTAGAAGACTGATTTGCACCCCTTGAACTGGAACCGCCATAACTCGCAAACTGTTGCGGCCTCTTCTCACTAACCCCTCCAAATGCACGGGCCTTAGCGTCCTCGACTAAAGAAGCATGCTCAACGATGGACTAGAAGGAAGCCCCCATGGCCTCAAGTTGAAGGCAAGGAATCTAAAAAGAACTAATGAGCCCACCAACAAAGCGTCGAATCCTGTCAAGCTCAATAGGAATCAAAGGCGCTGAATAACTGGCCAAATGCAAGTAGCAAGTCATATAGGCATCAACAGATAGTACCCTCTGGTGCAGGTGGAGAAACTCATCCCTAGGTGCCTCTCTCAAAGCCCAGGGCACATACTTCTCAAGGAAGGCTCGGGAAAACAGTATCCAAGTCAGTAAAGGAGAACCCTCAGGTCTGCAAGCAACTCCACCAAATCTTCGTGTCCTCACGAAATTGGTAGGACTCATAATCAACTCCATGGGACTCAACAATCCCCATCCTATGTAACTACTCATGCATGTCCAAGATGAACTCATACGTATCCTCTCCAGAAGTGCCCGAGAACCTCGGCGACTCCAACTTCCTAAACCTTCTAACTAGATCCTGTTCAGTCAAGGTCATAACAGAGCCCGCCACGGGTCTAAGATCATCCCTCGGGGCTGGTACTGTATCTATCCGGGGAGCCATAGCCGCAGCAGGGTATGATACACAAGTCGGTCTCTGCTCAGGGGTCTGCATCCCAACTCTAGTCTGCGGTTCTCCGCCCGGAGTAGTAACACCAGCGGCAGCCTGCTGGGCATCTAGATGGAGTAGAACTGTCACACCCTAATTTCCGTTAGGGCGTGATGGGCACCCGACCCTTATTTAGGGCCGAGCAAACCCGCGGACTCACATAACATTTATACTCACGCTGGCCCTCAAATCATGACACAAATATACATAATAGAAATTTATTAAAGAATAATATGCTTTTTGCTTTTCTCAAAACAAATAAAATCTTGCATCATATGAAACTTATAACACAACGTATAATAATATACCGGCTTACATAGCCATTTACATAACCGACATCTAATACCCACAACGCTGTCTGCAAAGTCTCTAACCCAGGACATGAAACCATAACATGATAATCTGACTCGGCAGCACTCCGAAAGAAATGGAGCTCGCTAATCCCGCTGGAACATCTTCTACTAATATCTTCAGCTCACCTGGGTGTACCTGCGCGGCATGAAACGCAGCCCCCGAAGAAAGGGGGTCAGTACGGAATAGGTACTGAGTATGTAAAGCATGAAATATAATAAGCGGGATTATACCAAAATAAAGAGTACAGAAAAACCGTAAAACTTACCTTAAAAAAAACATATTTCATGTATGTCATTTCCATAAAATCATCAAGTATGCATATATCGTGCCCCGACCCCCTCGTGAGGGACGCGGTGAATGAAATCATCGTATACACATAAACATGTACATATAACGTGCCCCGGCCCTCTAGTAAGGGACGCGGTAGTAAAATCATATCATATACATATACATGTAACGTGCCCCGGCCCCCCATGGAGGGACGCGGTAAAAGGGAATCATCATGTGCCATCCTGGCCACCGCCCCCATATCATCATATCAAATAACGTGCCCCGGCCCCGCTAGCCCCGGCCCTCTCTCTCGGTTTTTTTGGTGTGGCCGAATGGCCATGCTTGAGTTTTCTCAAGTCTTCTTGAAATTTCTAAGGCAACCATAATAAAGATGACTTAATTTTCATCTTATACACATATATATAATTAGTACACATGGCCCTATGGCCCACTCATGTACACGGCCACATGGCCTATTTTTCATGAAAAATTAATTTCCATAATCTCACTTTTGGCCCCAAGTTTTCATGAATTGTTCATCTTTCCATAATTCATTTTTGGTCCCATCTTTCATGGAATATTAGTTCCCATAATTCCACTTTTAACCCCAAATTCCTTAATATTTCCATCCAACAAAATTCATAAGCAACTTATGACTTAAAACAAAGTCGGAAAAATAGCCTTGACTTTAACTTGTCGCAACTAACTTAAAATATTCCGACGTACAAAATGCGAGATATAACATCCTTCCCCCCTTTAGAACATTCGTCCTCGAATGTTCGACCAGCCGTATAAGGTCTTGAGGATCTCGAGGGGGGGGGGGGGGGTTTCATTCACTACCATGAGCCGCAATTTCATTTACCAATCATACTTCTCTTTCATTTCCTCCTCAGGTTCGCCAGTCATTTCTTTTCTGTTATTATTCCGCCGCGGTGCCTTAACGGAAGCTGCATCTTTAGCACGCAACCTTCTTGCCTTACAATTAGTGTAATAAGGTTCAATGCGTCTTAAGTTAAGCTTTTCCTTCTTGTCGAATTTGGTTACGCCTTTCGTGAAACACATAAATTCGCCCGCTTTTGATAGCCGACTAATTCCGATCACTTGCTTAAATCGTCTTACAATCTTTCTTTACTCATCTTGTTACATTTTCACCGCCTTGCCTCGTGTCATTACCTTATCTTTAATTCGAACTCTGCTACTGTCCCTTGCACGACCTGCGTATTTAATCTTAATCACGCTCGTTCCCTTTTCCTGATTCGTACTATTTTAGATCTTACTCCCGTGCTCGCATTTGCTAGGAGTCTACTTTATCATATTTCTTTTCCCCACTTTTCTTACTTCCTACCCTAGGAAATTTTTCCAGTGCTAGTAACCATTCTACTGCCTACATCTTAACCTCTGATCCCGAATAGCCGTACTATCCTCCACGATGTCTCCGTGAGCTACTCGTTATTTTCCTTTATCATATTTCCTCCTAAAGTCTCCATCTCCTAATATCACGTTATTCCGGATACTTACAATTAATCCTCAGCGCTGTCTCGACTATTACCTTGACTTCTATTCCTTTACTGCTGGCTCTTCGATCTCCCTAGCTTGTCTCAGCAACGAACTTCACCTGCGGCCCACGCATTTGTATCCAGGACATTGTCGCGTCGATTGTCTTCGTCTTACACTTGTATCTCTCCCTCGCTTCCCCCCTTTAGGGGTGTACTTATGCTATCGCCCATCTCTACTTTGCCCCCTATCCGTATTTCCAATCTTAATTAGATAGCACACTTATTCCGACATTTTTAATTCCTTTGCCTTCCGTCTACTCGCTTTCTTTCTTTTTCAAACATCGTAGTATTAGGACTTTCCAAGCTTAACTTGTAGTGAAAATAACATCAACTTGCCTCGTAATATTTGCGCGATTTATAGTTTTCCACTTGAACCTTGTTGCTCCGTCCGATTAGTGCCTTCCATATACCGCCACGTTGATTTCCGGAATACATATATCCACTGATCTAACCATGTGCAGGATATCCTGTGCATACCTATGCACACTTATAGCCCCTACTATCTTGCTTACAAGATATCTCCAAACACTATTCCAAATCACCCCAATTCTAGAGCCGCGTTGTACCTTTTTCTCCCTTCACCAGTCTAATTTGCCCCGTTCTGCGCGACCTTCTTGGGTTTCTGCCCACTCCTCAGACTTTAATTTTCCTTAGGTTCATTCTAGCTTCCCATTTACTTCTTGCGTCCGAATTTATAGAACTTTCAGAAAACTTCCCAGGGGGTCACCCATCCCAGGATTTCTCTCGCTTCAGCACGCTTAACTTTGAATCTTTGATGAAATACGGTGCCTTAATGCTAGTATAATCGCGTCCACCTCACCGCATTACCTCCGTCACGTGATATGGAGTAAGTCGAAGTCTTAGCGGATTTTGAAGCGCTCTTATAGCATAATTACTATTTTACCCCTCCTTTGGTCCTCGGTATTCGCCTTTCACCTGTGGATGTGATTACTTTTCATCCTGAACCTTCAGGTCCCCAATGGCGACGAGCTTACTTTAATCGTCATCACTTATGGATGCTTGATTACCGGCCTTTGGATTTCTACTCTTTTTTTTTTCATTCCGGTCACTTATAGAACCCGCGTCCTTAGCTACACGTGTCATAATCTACTATTATACTGTTATCTCGCTCCCCTCCTACTTTCTCCTTCCGATTACCCTTTCTTTCCTTACGCCCACTATCATTTCCCAATGGTGGGGCAAACCCAATGATGATGCAAAATTCCACATTGGTTTAGGCAAATCCCACATTGGTTTAGGCAAATCCCACACTGGTTTAGGCAAATCCCACACTGGTTTAGGCAAATTCCACATTGGTTTAGGCAAATCCCACATTGGTTTAGGCCAATCCCACATCGGTTAATGGCATCTCAAATGACCGGTCATGATGTTATGATGCGCTACGGTATGTTTGTGATTATGGTATTATATATGGATCGGGCCGTACGTTCCTCGGCATTATCGTATTATTTATGGATCGGGCCGTACGTTCCTTGGCATTCGGTTAATTGTCAGCTCATATGATATGTTTGATTTTCCGTATATATATGAGACATAAAGGTTTTTCAAAAGAAAGCGAGGCATTTTGGCATTCTGATTATCCTATTTGTTTTCTGAACCCCTTATGTATGATTTGTATGTTAGATGTGGGTACTTTGGTATTCGGGTTATTATGCTCACGTTCTGTACACCTTACTTCGGTTATGACTTCGTTTTCTGTACTTCCTGCTTTGCATACTTAGTGCATATTCCGTACTGACCCCCTTTCTTCGGGGGCTGCGTTTCATGCCGCGCAGGTACCCACAGATAAGTAGGTGATGTTATCAGAAGATGTTCCAGCTGGATGGGCGAGCTCCATTTTTCCCGGAGTGTGAGTGTGCCGAGTCAGAGCATATGTGTGATATGGTATCTGGAGTTACGTTAGAGACTTTGCAGACAGTGTCGTGTGTATAGGACGTCAGTTTGTAAGCGGCTATGTAAGCCGGTGTGTTATTATGCATTATGTTACAGATTTGTTTGGCAAGCGGCTATATAAGCCGAAGTACTGTTGTGCATCATATTACAGATTCATACGATTGCAGACTTTACTTGATTTGAAAAAGACGAAAAGCATGTTTGTTTCCGAATTTTTTTTATTATGTGCTTATGTCATGTTATGCGGGCCCAGTATGATTATGAGTATTCCGAAAGTCAGCGGGTTCGCTCGGCCCTAGGTAAGGGTCGGGTGCCCATCACACCCTATCGGATTGAGGGTGTGACAAATTGGTATCGAGGCGATTTGTCCTAGGGGTTGTCTGCAAAGTCGTGTCAAGTAGAGTCTTGTTTATGGTGTGTTGCGCGCCACATTTATAAACATGAGGCTACGGGGCATCTAGGGTGGTTACTCTTCTTTCACATCTGAGATCGTGCCATAGAGCCAAGTCATAGGAGATGGGACTCCTTACCATGATTTGTGATTGCAGCTGAAGAATGACACTGATAGAAGAAAGTGATTGATGATGTTGGAAGTCACAAAGTACACAGGTAAGTAAAGGTATGAAAGATATATGTTGGGAAAGACATTGAAGTTGCGATTGAAATACAAGGTGAAGACTAAAGGGGGAAAGTAAACAAGAAAGTGTAACAGATGCCTTTCGAGTTGGGCATACGAGGTATGTTTATCATTTGTGTACTGTTGATGATATTGGGAGCCCTGTGTGGCTGCGATATGATATGATATGTATATATGTATTTTTTTTGTGAGGCATTGTTGGTATTTCCTGTGTACAGGTTTTGAGATAGTAAGAAATATATAGGAAACTCTACCGAAATTTTTCCAGAAATAAAGAGAGAATGAGATATGGGTCTGTGATATGCTTGAAAGGTTGTGTCAATAGTAAGGGTAACATTTGGCCAAGTTGCAAGTACGGCTGATTTTGAAAAATAAGTTAATAGCTGAATTGATGGTAAAGGTAATCGGAGGTCGATACCGATATGGTAAAAAGAATTTGGAAAGGGTTTGTGATATTAAGAGATGATTTAGAAGAGGTTGGTCGGAAAAAGGAAAAAAAAAAGAAAAAAAAAGAAGGGTCAAGTTTGGAAATTGTCAACATAATGATATTTGGGGAAGAAAGAAAGTGAATAAATGAAAGGCAAAAGGATCAAAATGTCGAAATAAAAGTGCCGCCTAAGTGAGACTGGAAATACGGGAATAGGGCAAAATATAATCGGGTGATAGTATAAGTATGCCCCTAAAGGGGGGAAGCGAGTGCGAGAGATGCAAGTGTAAGACAAAGAAATGACACGAGATAATGTGCCTAGAACGTTACAAGTTGAGTAAAGGGAATTACAGGAAGGAAAAATTTAAATCGAGAACCTTAAGACCCCATACGACTAGTTGAACATTCGAGGACGAATGTTCTAAAGGAGGAAAGGATGTTATACCCCGTACTTTGTACGTTGGAATATTCTAAGCCGGTTGCGACAAGTTAAGGACAAGGTTGTAATTTTTTTTTTTATTTTGTTAAAAGTGCACAAGTTGCATATTTATCTTTTCATTGGCATGGAGTGTTAAGGGTAAATTTGGAATAAGAAAAATTTGGGGTTAAAAGTGAATTATGAAAAGTTGAGCATTTCATGAAAATTAAGGGCAAAATTGGAATTAGGGAAGAAATTAGTTCATGAATACCAAAAAAAAGGCCAAGTGGCCGTGGGACCCATGTGGGGTACCACCCATGGCTTGGCCAATTGTTACAAGCCATGGGGTGGGGTATGTGGACAATTTGTATAGGCCATGTATATATATATATATATATATATATATATATATATATATATATATATATATATATATATGGATGATGACCAAGCAAGACTCATTTTTTTTTCATCTTTCCACAACCTTAGAAAAATCAAGAACCTTGGAGACAAGTTGAAGGCCATTCGGCCAAGGCAATGGAAAATGGAAGACCAAAAATCTTCACCAAAAAATTAATTTTTCCTAGCATTCCTACCAATTGGAGGGTCCTTATTAACATGGGATGATTGTTGAAGCAAGTAGAGCCTTTGTTCATGCAATTGCAAACCCTAGCCAAGTTGTGAAGAGAAGAGGAAAAGGTAAGGTTTAATCTTGTTTTTATATGTTATGGATGGTTTGTGTATGTTGTGAAGTGTGGAAATGAATGAAAATCATGAAAATAAGGATGTTGAAGTGTAGCCGTGTGTGTGTGTTTGGCTGTGTGTATGTAAAGTTGTGTAGGAGTGATGAGTTAATGGTATTTAGCATGTTTTGGTGTTGTTGTAGTATGTGGAAAATGGATGAAAATCATGGAACTTGTGTGTTGGGGTGTTGGCCGAAAATGGGTTGTTTTGTATGTTAAGGAATGAACTAAGTTTATATGATATTTTGATTGTTATCGTTATGGATTTTATGATGTAAATGAGAGTTTAATGATCCAAGTTAGTGTCGTAATTGTTGCGGGCTGTTTTGGAAGCCAATATGTTGCTAATGTAGCTTCTTGTATTTATGAGATTAATGTTGTTAAAGTATGGATTGTTAGTATGGTTTATGAATTTGGAAGAAAAGAAACGCGTTGTTGATATTTCCTTGGACTTGGAAGGTTTCGGGTTGCCTTATGTTTTGGTTGGGTTGTTTTGAATATCATGCGGATTGTTTGAAATGTCCTTGAATGTTGCTTGAATGGTTTCGGATTAGTATTTGAACGCGTGAGCGATGATGTTGGATTGATTGTATATGTTGGGTTGAAAGTATGAAGTTAAATTGAATGTGAACGGAATGTAAATGGAATGTTGTCGAATTATGTAGAAAAGAGTTATTGATGTTAGAATGCGTTTGAAATTACTTATTGATGTTATTGGAATGGTTGTTGGTATTGTTGTTGATGATATTGGCCGAGTTGAATTCTCGGGGATCTTTGAGTTTATAGGGGAAATGCTGCCCAAATTTCTGTAAATGAAGTGCTAGCTTAGAATTGGATTTCTAAGTACTTATGGCTAATGTTTGGTATCTAATGACGTCGATGTAGATTTTGGGAAGACGAGATTTCAATTCGGATTAGCTTAGGAAGCAAGCAAGGTATGTAAAGCTTATCCTTCTTTCTCTTGGCATGTCTTAGACGGAAGTAAGCTATGATATGTTATGAGCCTTGGGGGCAACTCTATTCCGAAGTTCCGAGCATGTTTATGATTCATATATGCTTCTTGATGTTGGCATCCTTGTATGGTCAAGCTATGGTTTATATGTCTTTTGTATGGTTGGATTTCAAAAGTTTCATGAAAAGCTTTGTTTTTAAAAGAGTTCTGTAACTACGAACGGCCGTAACTTCCACATATGGTCTCGGATTGCGATGAAACGTTCGTAGATGATTTGATAACGAGTAATGACTTTAACTTTCATAGGCGGGCCCGGATTGGGTTGACGCTCGTCCGTGGGTCCCGCGACTTTCTATGTTTGGTTCTAACGACCTGTTTTTGGGAAAAGTTTAATATGACTATCTTTCCGACCCCCGAGTACGATTACTTATTTGTTTGTGGAGTTTGAAATGAGAATTTTTATGCATATGATTTTGATACGTAACTATGATTTCAAAAAATTCTAGTTGATCTGTTCCCGAGTGACGTTCGAAGGAAACTTGATTTGACTACTGTTTTGGCTTTTAAACGAGGACTTGTTTGATCATTCTGTTGAGTCAGTAATAAGGATTTATGTGCATATGGTTTCTCGGTTTGTAAATGATGTGTTTTCCGAAGTATGATGTGTCCGGTTCGCCGAGCCCCTTTTTGGCCGGGAACCGTGTATGTATTATGGTGTTATGATGTGTCCGGTACGCCGAGATTTCGGCCGGGTGATTCGTGTATATATGTATGATGTGTATTTCGAAATATGATGTGATACGAAGTCTGATATGTTATATGTATGGAATCTGGAATATGATCAGTTGGAATCAGAGCCGGTGATGGGGCAAACCCAATGGTAGGGCAAACCTAGTGGTGGGGCAAACCCAATGGTGGGGCAAACCCAATGATGATGCAAAATTCCACATTGGTTTAGGCAAATCCCACACTGGTTTAGGCAAATCTCACATTGGTTTAGGCAAATCCCACATTGGTTTAGGCAAATCGCACATTGGTTTAGGCCAATCCCACATCGGTTAATGGCATCTCAAATGACCGGTCATGATGTTATGATGCGCTACGGTATGTTTGTGATTATGGTATTATATATGGATCGGGCCGTACGTTCCTCGGCATTATCGTATTATTTATGGATCGGGCCGTACGTTCCTCGGCATTCGGTTATTTGTCAGCTCATATGATATGTTTGATTTTCCGTATATATATATATATATGAGACAGAAAGGTTTTTCAAAAGAAAGCGAGGCATTTTGGCATTCTGATTATCCTATTTGTTTTCTGAACCCCTTATGTATGATTTGTATGTTAGATGTGGGTACTTTGGTATTCGGGTTATTATGCTCACGTTCTGTACACCTTACTTCGGTTATGACTTCGTTTTCTGTACTTCCTGCTTTGCATACTCAGTACATATTCCGTACTGACCCCCTTTCTTCGGGGGCTGCGTTTCATGCCGCGCAGGTACCCACAGATAAGTAGGTGATGTTATCAGAAGATGTTCCAGCTGGATGGGCGAGCTCCATTTTTCCCGGAGTGTGAGTGTGCCGAGTCAGAGCATATGTGTAATATGGTATCTGGAGTTATGTTAGAGACTTTGCAGACAGTGTCGTGTGTATAGGATATCGGTTTGTAAGCGGCTATGTAAGCCGGTGTGTTATTATGCATTATGTTACAGACGATTTGTTTGGCAAGCGGCTATATAAGTATATTGTTGTGCATCATATTACAGATTCATACGATTGCAGACTTTACTTGATTTGAAAAAGACGAAAAGCATGTTTGTTTCCGAAAAATTTTCATTATGTGCTTATGTCATGTTATGCGGGCCCAGTATGATTATGAGTATTCCGAAAGTCAGCGGGTTCGCTCGGCCCTAGGTAAGGGTCGGGTGCCCATCACACCCTATCGGATTGAGGGTGTGACACGGGACTCGGCGAAAAATGTAACAACAGAATGCACGAGCAGAATCACAAGTAACCAAATACGCTTTAAAACATTTACAAAGACTTAATAGGTTATTCGAAACGAACCATCATTTAC
>NW_026717994.1:0-31971 GCF_029784015.1 Lycium ferocissimum
CCAACGTAAACCAACCAATGGTACCCATTTTTACCATAAGCTTTATACCTCCCGGACAAAATGGAAAGAAAATATATTCAACCCCAAAGTGGCAAAAAAATTTTTTGGTTAAATAATGCCCCTATATTCAACCCGAAAGGACCTCGTGTCCATTGGAGGGCGACATAACATAAAATTTCTGGTCTTCCCGGGGTATCTTGGGGTTGGCCAGCTCCTCCCCCGGTAAATTGGGGGGTTTTTGAATTTTCTCTATATAATCGAAACCCCGGGTACTGGTCTTGAATACCCCTTTTACCGACCCCTGGTTCAAAAACCCTCTCTCCAGTCTTTGCCTTTTTCCCTTTTTTACTTTCCCGAATCTCCCCCCCCTAACCCCTAAGGGGGAAACAAGGTTATGTCCTTAAACTTTTTCCCCCCGTTCCCCTTCCCGGATTTTTCCCCGATCTGTGGGAACCCCAAGGGGCACCCCTTGGCTATCCTACGTAGGCTACCCCAAAAATTCTCGGCTCGGTTCAACCAAATTTTGGGGTTTTTCCCTTTTTTTTTATTTTTCCCCTCAAATCTTAAGCTACACAAAAACTTTTCCGAAAATTTTCCCCCTTTCAATTCTCTCTTACCTACTTCTTCCCCCCCTTTTTGGGGTCTTTTTAATTACCCAAACAAAAAATTCCCCCTTTGACATGCCCCAAAATGTCTTAAATTTTTATGTTCCCCCCCCCTTTAAAGGCCCCAAATCCAAATAATAAATTTTGATATAAAAACCCCGGGCACTTTTTTTTCAAAAATTAAATCTCTTAAATTTCCAACCCAATCATTTTCCTTTTCTTTTTTTCCTTCTTTTTTCCCTATTACCCTCTTTCCCTTTTTTACACCCCCAACCCCTACCCAACTAGTTCCGTTTTCTTTCTTTGGAATTCCCTTGTCCTTTCTTTCCTCACGCCTTCCTTTTCCCTTGGATATATTATCCAAAAACCCAAGCTATCCAAAAGAAAAATACTTGATATACATACGTATACATCACCGCTACCATCTTATTCACAAAACATTTCCAACACTATTTGACTTATCTTGTTTCAAAGGCTTCAATGCACTTTCTTTCCTTTTCACTGGTTCAATCTGCCTCGTTTTACACGACCTCTTAAGGTTTCTACCCACTCCGCAGACTCTAGTATTTCCTTAGATCAACCTAACTTTTCATTTGCTTCTTACGGCTGAATTTGCAAGACTTTCAAAAAAACTTCCCAGGGGGTCACCCATCCTAAAATTGCTCTCACTCTAGCACGCTTAACTTTGGAACTCTGATGAAATGCGACGTTCTAATGCTAATATGATCGCGTCGACTTTGCCACATGACCTTCAGCGCATAATCTGGAGTAAGCTGAAGTCTTGACAGATTCCAAAACGCCCTCGTAACACATCTCCCGCCGAATTAAAAGGGTCTCTTACTTCGACCCAATAATTGTTTAATACTCGCAGTTATTCCAAACTGTTACACCCCGTACTTCGTACGTCGGAATATTCTAAGTTGGTTGCGACGAGGTATGGACAAGACTTTTAATTTCCGGTTTTGTTGATTTTGTCTCAATGCATAAGTTGCATATTCATCTTTTGTGGATATGAAGTGTTAGGGTAAGATTGGAATAAGGAAAAAATTAGAGAATGAAAGTTGGAAAAATTTGGGACCAAAAAATGAATTATGGAAAGTTGGCCATTATTTGAAAAAAGGCCAAGTGGCCGGCTATGTGTGTGTGTGTGTGGAGTGGTGTGGGCCATGGCACACATGTGCAAATTATATATGGTGGCTAAAAGATGATAATTAATCATCTTCACTATTTTATCACTTGGAAAATTCAAGAAGCATCAAGAGAAAGAAAAAAAAAGGAGAGAAGGAGGGGACGGCTAGGAGGGGTGGCCGAATTGACCCCTCCAAGTTGATCCAAAGAAATATTTTCCTCTATGTTTTCCACTCCTTGGAGGATGCTAAGCAACATGAAGTTGTTGTAGAATCAAGGAAAGCCTTTGTTTTTGCAAACCCACCTCTAGCCGTGTAGAAAGGTTGGGTGGAAAAGGTATGATTTAATCTCCTCTTTTGCATGTTATGAGTGATTTGTGTATGTTGTGAAGCATGATAATGGATGAAATTCATGAAAGTGTGGAGGTCAAAGTGTAGCCGTGTGTGTGTAGGTGTGTGGTCGTGTGTTATGTGTGTGTGTAGGGGGTGAAGAATTAATGGTATTTAGCATGTTTGTATGTTGTTATAGTGTGTAAAAAAATGGATGGAAATCATGAAGATGGTATGTTGATGTCTTGGCCGAGAATGAGCTATTTTGTGTGCTAAGGAATGACTTATTTTTATTTAGCATTTGGTTGTCGTCGTTGTGAGTTATATGATGTAGAATGAAGTTTTAATGTTACAAGTCGAAGCTATAGTTGTGTAGGCTGTTTTAGGAGCCAATTTGGTCTTAATGTGGTTTCTTGAATTTATGATAATAATATGGTTAACGTGCGGATTGTTGGTGAAGTTTATGAGTTTGGAAGGAAAGAAATGCGTTGTTGATATTTCCTTGGACTTGGAAGGCTTCGGGTTGCCTTATGTTTTGTTTGGGTTGTTTTGAATAATTTCGTGGATTGTGGGAAATGTTATTGATTTGTGTATGAAAGGTTTGAATTGTTATTCGAATATGCGATCGTTGACATTAGTTTGGAAATATGTAGTTAAGTTGAATATAATTGGAATGTGTCGAAGAATGTGGAAATGACTTGTTAGTGTTAGAATGCGTTTGAAATTACTCATTGATGTTGTTGGAATGGTTGTTGGTATTGTTGTTAAAGATTTGGCCGAGTTAAATTCTCGGGGCGTCCAAGTTATAGGGGAAGTGCTGCCCAAAAAAAAGTCGTAGAAAAAGCAATGGTTTGGAATTGGATCCTTTAGCATTTGGACTAATGTTCGATGCCTATTGATGTTGTTGTAGATTTTTTAGAAGACGAACCTACGTTTGGATTAGCTTAGGAAGCAAGCCAGGTATGTGAAGCTTACCCTTCTTTTCTTTTTGGCATGTCTTAGACGGAATTAAGGTATGACATGATATGTGCCTCGGGGTAATTCCATTCGTAAATTTCAAGTATGTTTGTGAATCGTATTTCTGTGCTGTTGGCATCCTTAGTATGGTTAGGTCATGGTCCGTATGTCTTTGATATGGTTGAGTTTGAAATATTGTGTAAGCGATTCGTATAAGTTCCTTGATGTTCGTATCTTTAACGCGGTTGAGTTATGACCCTTATGTCTTTTGTAGGATTAAACTTTTAAGGTTTCAAAAGAGTTCTATTTTCAAAAGAATCTTGTTTTCAAAAGAGACTCGTTCCAAAACGACTTTGAAACTACGAACGTCCGTAACTTTTGCATACGACCTCGAAACGCCCCAAAACATAATATGTAAGTTCCTAAGACATCACTCTCCCCTACCCCTCGTAGTCGGGCTCGGACGGGGGTCGGCACCCGTCCGTGGGGCCCGCGGCCCTTCTATGCTACCTTTATGGATTTTTCGGAAAAATTAATATTTTCTTCACTATGATTATTTATTTTTCTGTCGAGTTAGAAATAAGGATTTTATGCCCATGATTTTGATACGTAACAACGGTTTCTGAAGTTCGGTTTGATATGCCCCGAGCGAGATTCGGGAGAAAACTTGATTTGACTATGGTTTTGGATTTTCAAAAAGAGGGTTCGTTTTGATCATTCGATTGAGTCTGTGATGATGTACGATGTGCGTGTGGTTACTTACGATCTGTTCGTGCGTTCTGTGTTACCTCTTTCACCGGATCCCGGGCCGGTATATGATCGTGCGCACTATGATATATTCGGGAGTTATCTTTGTGTTACGGTTCCGAGACCTCGCCATAGGGCCGGGTTCCGTTTATGAAGTTATCTTTGTGATATGGCTTATGATGTGTTGTGATGATGTGTTGTGTTCGGGGATACGGAGATTTGAAATCTTCTCGGAGTTATGCGTGTTGTGGCGCCGGATAGGGTGGCGACCACGTTACGTCCGCCGGGTCTATGGACCGCATTTGATATGTGATGATGTGTGATGAGTTTGTTCTCCGATGATGAGTTTGATCACCGATGATGAGGGCGGATCCCACATCGGTTACCGTCATTCCATATGACAGATTACGATGCGTTCGGTATGAGTATGCATGATTTGTGTGTCGGATGTAAGTACTTACATAGTTGGGTTATTACGACTTCACTTTCTGTACTTCCTACTTTAGTTATGACCTCGTTTGATGTATGCTATGCTTTACATGCTCGGTACATATTTCGTCGACCCTTTCTTCGGGGTCGCGTTTCATGCCACGTGGTACCCGCGGATGAGTCGGTGATGCTAGCGAAGATGCTCCCGGATTGGCGAGCTCCATTTCTCCGGAGTCTTTTGCCGCCGAGTCGAGTGCTTTGTATGGTGTTCGAAGTTATGATAGAGACTTTGCGGTGTCGAGTGTATGATATGTCGGGTACGCTTTGTAAGCGGCTATGTAAGCGGTCAGTGTTTGTATGCATTATGCTACCGATGTGTTTGGCAACATTTATATAAGCCGAAGTTCTGTTATGCCTTACATTACAGTTTTCATACGATTGCAGATTTTATTTGGTTTGAAAAAAAAAAAACGAAAGGCATGTTTGTTTTCTGAAAAATTTTCATATCGTGTGTATGTTATGTTTTGTGGGCCCAGTGTGGTCATGAGTGTTACGTTAGTCAGCGGGTTCGCTCGGCCCTAGGTAAGGGTCGGGTGCCCATCATACCCTATCGAAAATTGGGGTGTGACACAAACTCTCCGTTAGGTGGCACTCATATTCCAACAACGAGTGTCCTAAGTTCCCCTGAAGTAGTATTTTTACCTCAACCTACGTCACCTGTTTCTTCTGGTGAAATTATATTGCACCACCGGTTCCTTAAGCCTACCGTCTTTATCGCTTAGGGGTTCCATTATTTTTGAGGTGAAGTCTTGTGCACGTAGTACCCCTTTGTCCTCTATGCCTTTTACGCTTACTGTATGCCCAACATAGGCTTCTAGCCCACTCACAAACACTCCAAGTTCGTCTCACTAATAGCCTTATCCTATCACCGTGTCGTCGCACTACACCTTTACATTCATAACTATGTATTCCCTTTTCATATTTCTCCAGTCTATGCCTATCCTTCTTTTCTGTGCACGAGGAGGTTCGTAATACCACTACATTTTCAGAAAAATATTACTCCTACATAATCCCTTTCTTGCTTTCAAGCCACATTCCGTTCACCCCTACTTTCCTTTACGTTCTTATTATGCCAGTCATTTCCTATCACTCCCTCTACTTCGTTGTTCGCCTCTCTACAATCTGGTCTTTCACAGTTCCGTCACTGATAACACTCATATTCACGGCTACATGTGTCATCACCTATCACTGCGCTGTTATCTTACCCGCGTTTCCTTTTTATCTCTTTCTTTCCAGTTAATCCCTTCCCTTTTTTTTGTGCTCTCTATCGTTTCCGTTATCTCGTAGTTTCTATTCTATACTCTCCCTATAAAAGAACTTCATAAATCCCTCTTTCCTTTTCTCCTTCTCTTTTTTTTTCCACTAACTCACCTTCATACTTGAGTCACACAAATCACGTCATACCTTTTAGCCACTTCCTCGCTAGGCTTTACTCATTTTTGCAATAATTCCCGTTATATTCACATAATATTCTGTTCGTAATCAACCTTATAGTGTCACACTCCTTAACTTTTTGCTCCTTCTGGTCACTTTTATCCCTAATATCCCACAAACTGTCCTATCTATACATTCATATCCATCACTATTCTTCTCCCCTTTACTCTTGTCTCAATCATACTATTATTTCTGCTAACTATAATCTCGTCATAATTTATCCCTGCTTATCAATTCAGTTGGTACCTTAATATAACACTCTATCAAGATTTGTCAATCTCTCCTAACTCACCTCTTAACGTCACAAGCCCCTTTCAAAATTCTCTTTACCATATCCCTATTTACCTCCTGATTACCATTACCGCCAATTCAGTAGCTAACCTATTTTTTGTTATATCTCGCATTTCGCACGTCGGAATATTTTGAAGTTGGTTGCGAAGATTTATGGACAAGGTCATCTCTCGACGATGTTTTACGACAAATGGTTTATGATTTTGTTGGAAGAAAGCGTTAAGGAAAAATTTGGGACTAAGAATGTATTATGGAAAAATTTGAAAATTTCATGAAATTAGAGTGAGGTGGGCCATGGCCACATGGAAGCTTGATATATATATATATACATATGGAATTAGATGACATGTTGGTCATATTAGTCATCTTTTGTGACTTGAGAAATTTCTAGAAATTTAAAGAAAGATTTGGAGGGAAAAGAAAAGAAAAAGAATTGGAAAAAAAATTGGATAAAAATAGGGGCACATGACCGGCCATGTGCCCCCATTATATATATATATATATGTGTGTGTGGAAAATTACAAGGGAAGTCATCATTTGAGCCTTGAGAGAAAAATCAAGAAACTTTGAGAAAGAGAGGAGAAGAGATACGGCCATGGCTGGCCAGCTTTTGGCCATGAGATTTTGATGAAGAAAAATTATTTTCTTCCATGTTTTCTACTCTTTGGAAGGTGCTAAACAACATGAAGTAGTTGTTGAATCAAGTGAAACTCTTGTTCTTGCAAAACCTTGTCCTAGCCGAGAGGTAGAAGGGTGAAGGAAAGGTATGATTCTATCTTGTTTTTCATATGTTATAGATGATTGTGTATGTTGTGGAGGGTGTAGATGAATAAAGTTCATGAGTTTGTGGTAAGTTGTGGGTGTGGCCGTGTGTGCTAGATTGTATAGGGGTGGAGGACTAATTTATTTAGCATGTTGGATTGTTGTATTATGAATGGTTGTGCATGTTGTAATGTGAAGGAATGAATAGAATTCATGAAATTATGGGTGTGGGTATGTTGGTCGAATGGTGGATGATTTGTGAAGAAAGAATGAATCAAATTTATTTAGTGTTCTTGGCTATTGTTGTTGAGAATTACATGGTGAGAATGAAAGTTTAATGACTTATGTTGAAGCTGTAATTGTTTGCGGGCTGATTTGTAAGATAATGTGATTTTGTTATAGTTTCTTGAATTTGTAAGCATAATGTTATAAAGCATGGGATTGTGGTTATAGTTGATGAATTTGAAAGAAAAAAATGCATTATTGTCGTATTCATTAAGTTGAAAGGTTTCGGGTTCATAGCATAATGTTTGAAGTGTCTTGAAATATTATGCGACTTGCTTAGAATGCATTATGAATTGACTATGGATGTTGTTATTATGATTATTGGTTTGGTTGTTGTTGATATTAGCCGAGTTGAATTCTCGGGGTTGGTGAATATATAGGGGAGGTCTTTGCCGAATTTTTCATTAAAGGAAGTGACGGCTTGGAATTGGGTTCCTTAATGCTTATGGCTAAGGTTGGATGTCTTATGACATTTTGTAGATCGCGAGAAGCTGAGACGCAAGTTTGGATTAGCTTAAAGGGCGGCCAAGGTATGTAAAGCTCACCTTTCTTTCTCGGCATGTCTTAGTACTATTAGGCTATGACCGAGCCACCGGGGTAATTCCACTCTTAGAATCCGAGCTTAGGTATGTACTTTGTTCGTTCCGTAAGATCTACTCTTTAATGGGACCAAAATAAGACTTTCATGTTTTCAAAAGATTGAATTTTCAAAGTTTTTATAAAGAATTTTGACTAAAAATGGTCCCGAACTTCAAACGTCCGTAACTTTTGCATACGAGCTCGGAACGCCCCCAAACATAGTATGTATGTTCATAAGACATAACTTTCCCCTACCTACCCTAGTCGGGCTCGGACGGGGGTCGACACCCGTCCGTGGGGCCCGCGACCTTTCTAGGCCTATTCTGGATGACCTTCGGAAAATGTAAATTTCGTTTTCTTTTGGACTTTCGCATATGGATCTCTTACTTACTTAATGATTTACGATTATGATTTTATGCATATGTATGCTCACGACTCCGCTCGTGCTCATGGTTGTACCTCGTTCACCGAGTCCGGCCGGTTATGTTCGTGCGCATTATGATATATTCGGTGTGATCGTGTTACGGTTCTCCGAGCTCCTCTCCGCAGGGCCGGGTTCCGTTTGGTGTGATGCTTTGTGATATGGTGTTGACGGCTGGCTATGATGTGTTACGGGGATATGTCGGGTTACGGAGATATGAAATCTTCGGTGTGATGCTTCGTGGCGTGGCGCCAACGACAGCGGGCGACCACCGTTCTAAGAGTGATTTTGTGCATGATTTGCATTTTATTTACATATTTTGATACTTTGCATATTATGTCTATCTTTCGTATTTTGTACCTATGGTTCGTATTTTTGCTTTACATACTCGGTACATATTCCGCATCGACCCCCTTTCTTCGGGGCTGCGTTTCATGCCGCGGTACACCCAGGTGAGCTAAAGGGATTAGCGAGGAAGATGTTCCGGCGGGATTGGCGAGCTCCACTTGTTCCGGAGGCCGCCGAGTCGAGTTTGTGCATGTTATGATATCCGAGTCATGTTAGAGACTTTGCGAGACGAGTCATGTGCATCAGATGTCAGTTGTGAGCGGCTCTATAAGCCGTCGTTTTGTTATATGTGATATTACAGATTTTGTACGTTCGCAAGTTTGTGTTTGATTTGAAATTATGTACTTATGATTTGTCAGGGCCCAATGTAAGTACGAGTATTACGATAGTCTGAGGGTTCGCTCGGCCCTGGATAAGGGTCGGGTGCCCATCACACCCTATCAGAAATTGGGGTGTGACAAAGTGGTATCAGAGCAGGTCTGTCCTAGGGGGTTGTCTGCAAAGTCGTGTCGGTAGAGTCCGTTTATGGTGTGAAGCGCGCCACATTTATAAACAGGAGGCTACGGGGCATCTAGGATGGTTACTCTTCTTTGGCATCTTAGATCGTGCTGTAGAGCCAAGTTATAGGAAATTCCCGACCTTGGCCTTTGATTTCGACAGAGGACTGGCGTTGACAGGCGGAAGCGACTAGCGGTATGGAAGGGTACAAAGCACGCAGGTAAGGGTAAGTAAAGATATGAAAGATATATGTTAAGTAAGGTGTCGGTATGCGATTGAAAGACAAAGTTGGAAACTGAAAAAGGAAGGTAAGCAAGAAAATGTGACATGTGGAGCATATAAGGTAAATCTAATATCTTCGGACCCTTGTGAATATTGAGAGCCCTGTGTGGCTATGATACGATATAATATGATGTGGTATGTATATATATGATGATGGCCCTGTGAGGCACTGTTGGTATTTCCCGCGTGCAGGTTTTGGAATGGTAAGAAATACAGAGGGAACTCTGCCGAAATTTTTCTAGAGATAATACGAGAATGAGAAACAAGTTGGAAAAATATTTTGAAAAAAGTCGGGTTAATAGTAGCGATGAAAGTTGATTGAGCTGTAAAGTACGGCTGCCCTCTAGGAATAAGTTAACTGCGGAATGAGTGGTGAAATAGTAAATAAGACGTCGGTGGAAATATGGTAGTAAGGAAATTTGGAAGGACTTGTGCTACTAGGCGATGACTTTGAAAAGACTGGTAGGTTTGGATAAAGTGATATGATTAAGACGAGGGTACGGGGGAAAAAGAATGGTGACGAATGGGGATGTGTTAATAAGACAGCTGCCCGAATGTGTCGTGAGGGCGTTTTGGGAATATGATAAAATTCCGACGTACTCAATATTATGTGTAGAAGATCATGCGGTGAGAAAGACGCAGTCAGAAAGCGTTGAAGCGTCGTATTCCATCAAAGTTCCAAAGTTAAGCGTCTTTGAGCGTGAGAGCAATTCCAGGATGGGTGACCCCCTGGGAAGTTTTCTGAAAATCCTACGAATCCAGAGGTAAGGAGCGAATAAGAAATCGAGGTAGTCTAAGAGAGATTAGAGTGTGTGGAGCGGCCAGAAACCTTAAAAAGGACACGCAGGACGGTGTGAATCAAGCCGGCGAAGAAAAGGAGTTAGCGGAAAGAAAGGAATAAAAAGGAAACGAGACAACAGTGTAGTAGTAGGCTATGACGTATGACTGAGGATACGAGTACCATAAGCGGAGGATTGTGAAAAACTAGGTCATAGAAAGATAAGAAACAAGGCAGAGTGAATGCCTGGGGATGATACGGATAAAATGTGAACGCATGGGACACATTCTGGAAATGGGAAAAGGACTATGTAAGAGTAGTATGTTCTGAACGACCTGGAGGTAGTATAAGATTCCTCGTGTGTAGAAAATGAAACAGGTATGAATGGATAATGGTATAAGCATACCCCTAAAAGGGGGGAAGCGGGTAAGAGAAATGCAGGAGAGGGAATGAGGACAGTTGATATGATGTGATGGTGTGTTTGGTATGGACGTCCGGGCTACCAATGAGGCCCCCCCCCCCTCACTGAAGTAAGTTAGTGAGGTCGGAAAACCAACAATAAGTGTATAAGGGCCAGGATGGTGTTTGAGGCAAAGTGAGAAGTCTTACAAGAACCTCGGACGAAATGGAAGTGTATGAAGAAAAGAGAGTATAAAGAAAAGAAGTGTGACGAGAGATAGTATGAAGGACAGCGATAGCTATAAAAAGGGAGCTCCCCCGAGGTGCTTATGAGACCCCGTACGACTAAGTGAACATTCGAGGACGAATGTTCTAAAGGGGGGAAGAATGTTATATCTCGCATTTCGCACGTCGAAATATTTTGAAGTTGGTTGCGAAGAGTTATGGACAAGGTTATCTCTCGACGATGTTTTACGACAAATGGTTTATGATTTTGTTGGAAGAAAGCGTTAAGGAAAAATTTGGGACTAAGAATGTATTATGGAAAAATTTGAAAATTTCATGAAATTAGAGTGAGGTGGGCCATGGCCACATGGAAGCTTGATATATATATATATACATATGGAATTAGATGACATGTTGGTCATATTAGTCATCTTTTGTGACTTGAGAAATTTCTAGAAATTTAAAGAAAGATTTGGAGGGAAAAGAAAAGAAAAAGAATTGGAAAAAAAATTGGATAAAAATAGGGGCACATGACCGGCCATGTGCCCCCATTATATATATATATGTGTGTGTGGAAAATTACAAGGGAAGTCATCATTTGAGCCTTGAGAGAAAAATCAAGAAACTTTGAGAAAGAGAGGAGAAGAGATACGGCCATGGCTGGCCAGTTTTGGCCATGAGATTTTGATGAAGAAAAATTATTTTCTTCCATGTTTTCTACTCTTTGGAAGGTGCTAAACAACATGAAGTAGTTGTTGAATCAAGTGAAACTCTTGTTCTTGCAAAACCTTGTCCTAGCCGAGAGGTAGAAGGGTGAAGGAAAGGTATGATTCTATCTTGTTTTTCATATGTTATAGATGATTGTGTATGTTGTGGAGGGTGTAGATGAATAAAGTTCATGAGTTTGTGGTAAGTTGTGGGTGTGGCCGTGTGTGCTAGATTGTATAGGGGTGGAGGACTAATTTATTTAGCATGTTGGATTGTTGTATTATGAATGGTTGTGCATGTTGTAATGTGAAGGAATGAATAGAATTCATGAAATTATGGGTGTGGGTATGTTGGTCGAATGGTGGCTGATTTGTGAAGAAAGAATGAATCAAATTTATTTAGTGTTCTTGGCTATTGTTGTTGAGAATTACATGGTGAGAATGAAAGTTTAATGACTTATGTTGAAGCTGTAATTGTTTGCGGGCTGATTTGTAAGATAATGTGATTTTGTTATAGTTTCTTGAAATTGTAAGCATAATGTTATAAAGCATGGGATTGTGGTTATAGTTGATGAATTTGAAAGAAAGAAATGCATTATTGTCGTATTCATTAAGTTGAAAGGTTTCGGGTTCATAGCATAATGTTTGAAGTGTCTTGAAATATTATGCGACTTTGCTTAGAATGCATTATGAATTGACTATGGATGTTGTTATTATGATTATTGGTTTGGTTGTTGTTGATATTAGCCGAGTTGAATTCTCGGGGTTGGTGAATATATAGGGGAGGTGCTGCCGAATTTTTCATTAAAGGAAGTGACGGCTTGGAATTGGGTTCCTTAATGCTTATGGCTAAGGTTGGATGTCTTATGACATTTTGTAGATCGCGAGAAGCTGAGACGCAAGTTTGGATTAGCTTAAAGGGCGGCCAAGGTATGTAAAGCTCACCTTTCTTTCTCTGGCATGTCTTAGTACTATTAGGCTATGACCCGAGCCCTGGGGTAATTCCACTCTTAGAATCCGAGCTTAGGTATGTACTTTGTTCGTTCCGTAAGATCTACTCTTTAATGGGACCAAAATAAGACTTTCATGTTTTCAAAAGATTGAATTTTCAAAGTTTTTATAAAGAATTTTGACTAAAAATGGTCCCGAACTTCAAACGTCCGTAACTTTTGCATACGAGCTCGGAACGCCCCCAAACATAGTATGTATGTTCATAAGACATAACTTTCCCCTACCTACCCTAGTCGGGCTCGGACGGGGGTCGACACCCGTCCGTGGGGCCCGCGACCTTTCTAGGCCTATTCTGGATGACCTTCGGAAAATGTAAATTTCGTTTTCTTTTGAACTTTCGCATATGGATCTCTTACTTACTTAATGATTTATGATTACGATTTTATGCATATGTATGCTCACGACTCCGCTCGTGCTCATGGTTATTGTACCTCCTTCACCGAGTCCCGGGCCGGTTATGTTCGTGCGCAATATGATATATTCCGGTGTGATGCTGTGTTACGGTTCGCCGAGCTCCTCTCCAGAGGGCCGGGATCCGTTTGGTGTGATGCTGTGATATGGTGTTTACGGTCGGCTATGATGTGTTACGGGGATATGTCGGGTTACGGAGATCTGAAATCTTCTGGTGTGATGCTGTGGCGTGGCGCCAACGACAGGCGGGCGACCACCGTTCTAAGAGCCTGTGCATGATTTGCATTTTATTTACATATTTTGATACTTTGCATATTATGTCTATCTTCTGTATTTTGTTCCTATGGTTACGTATTTTGCTTTACATATTTCAGTACATATTCCGTACTGACCCCCTTTCTTCGGGGGCTGCGTTTCATGCCGCGCAGGTACACCCAGGTGAGCTAAAGGTATTAGCAGAAGATGTTCCAGCGGGATTGGCGAGCTCCACTTGTTCCGGAGTGCTGCCGAGTCAGAGTTTGTGTATGTTATGATATCCGAGTCATGTTAGAGACTTTGCAGACAGAGTCATGTGTATCAGATGTCAATTGTGAGCGGCTCTATAAGCCGTCGTTTTGCTATATGTGATATTACGAATTTTGTACGTTCGCAAGTTTGTTTGATTTGGAATTATGTACTTATGATTTGATTGGAAATTGGGGTGTGACATTTTTTTTTCCAAGGTCAACCGTACTTGCAACTTAGTCAAATTCTGTCTTTACTTATTAACACGACCTTTCAAGGCATATTACAAATCCATACCTCATTCTTGTTTTCTTTTTCTGGAAAAATTTCGGCAGAGTTTCCTCTATATTTCTTACTATCTCAAAACCTGTACGCAGGAAATACCAACAATGCCTCACAGGGCCAACATATTTATATATATACACATCATACCACAGCCACACAGGGCTCCCAGTATCGACAATAGCATGAAAATGGTGAATTTACCTCGTATGTCCATCTTGGACTGCACCTGTTACGCTTTTCTGTTTACTTTTCCTTTCTAAAATTTTTGACTTTACATTTCGATGCTTTATTCGACATATACCTCTCGTGCCGTTGCTTACCTGCGTGCTTTGTAACCTCCAGTATCGTCAATCGCTTCCTTCTGTTGGTGTCGTCTTCTGCTGAAATCAAATGTTAGTACGAGGAATTTCATTTCCTATGACTTGGCTCTATCGCACGATCTAAGACAGAAAAAGGGTCACTGATTCCTAAATGCCCCGCAGCCTCCTGTTTATAAGTGTGGCCGGCTTCACACCATAAACAGGACTCTGCCGGACACGGTCTGTAGACATTCCGAGGACAAACCGCTCTGATACCACTTTTGTCACGACCCAACCCCGTAGGCCGCGACTAGTGCCGAACTGGGCACCCGTACACACCCATTAATCCGAAATAGCGCACAAATAGCTTATACCGTGTACAAATAACAAATATTTACAGAAAAGTGGAACGTCGCCCCGAAGCTGTCACAAATATACAGATATACATATCGCTGTCATAACCCAGCGGATAATATCACATATAAGCCGTTGAGGCTGGCATAGTATAGGGGGACGTCCAAGTCACAAATCACACAGACACGACTGAACAGAGAATACCCATAACCCACACGTATATGTCTACAGACCTCTAAGAGTCATAACAAAATCATATGACGGGACAGGGCCCCGCCGTACCCGTGAATAAACATATACATATGCATAATAACAAGTATCCTGATCGGTGTGTAGGCTCCGAACGAGGGAGCGCTCCTCCAAATAACAGAACCCTAAGCTGGTGGATCATCGAAAAATGCATACCTGTACCTGCGCGGCATGAAACGCAGCCCCCCACGAAAGGGAGTCGACGAATATGTACCGAGTATGCAAAACATGAAATATAGTAATCGTGGATCGTAGTCAAAACCAGAAGTACAGAAAGTAAATGCAATATCCAAAATATCAAAATGCTTACTCATAAAAATACAAATCATACATAGGGCTCTTAGAACGATGGTCGCCCGCCTGTCGATGGCGCCATACCACATCATACTCCAGAAGATTTCAGATCTCCGTATCCCCGTCACACATCATAACACATCATAATAACACAGCATAACACCAAACGGAACCCGGCCCTCTAACGAGGAGCTCGGTGAACCGTAACACATCATACTCCGGAATTTATCAAAGTGCGCACGACACATAACCGGCCCGGGACTCGGTGAAGGATGTAGTAACATAATGCACGGCAAGTAGTCGTGAGCAACTATATGCAGTTTTTTAAAACATTTTCAAAAGACTCGCATTAGTCAAAATGAACCATTATTTAAAAACAAAGGCGATGGTCAAATCAGGTTTCTTCCGAATGTCGTTCGAAGGCATATCGAATAGAACTTTAGGGCTCATAAATACATATTAAACTATATGAAGTAATTTATGGAACTTAGGGACATAATCGTCATTATAACTCGATAGAGAAATAAGTAATCGCCGCTCAAGGGTTAAGGCGATCATTACACTAAATCCTTTCAAAAGTCGTTATCATTACATAAAGGAAAACCTCAGGGCCCACGGACGAGTATCAAACCAATCCGAGTCCATTTATGATAGTTGGAGACCTTATCCATTATGGAATCTCCCGCTACCGTTTCGAAGCGATCCGAGCTCGTCTTTGAAAGTTACGATCGTTCGTAGTTACGGAACCGTTTTGAAATAAAAGTCTTTATGAAATATTTGAAATCATCTCATATAAAAACATAAGGATCATGATTCACCGTATTAAGAGAGCCAACATTAAGAGATGAACAAGAATCGCACCCAAGCTCGGATCTTGAGAATGGAGTCACCCCGAGGCTCGTATCACAATCTACTTACGACTAAGACATGCCACAAGAAAGAAAGGGTAAGCTTCACATACCTCGTCTGCTTCTTACGTAAATCTGAACTTAGGCCTCGGCTTCCCAAAATCTACAATAACACCATTTGGTATCAAACATTAGCCATAGATTCTTAAAACTTCAATTTCGACTAGCTCTTAATTTTACAGAAATTTGGGTTAAAGATTTCCCCCGTAAATTCAACATCCCCGAGGCTTCAACTTGGCTAAATCTTCGACAACAATACCAACAACCATTCTAACCACATCAACAATTAATTCAAAAGGCATTCTACCATCAATAACTCTTTTCTACATATTTCGACAACATTCCAATTATACTCAATTCAACTACATATATTCAACTAACACCAATGCTTACATATACAAGTACTAGTCCGGAATCATTCAATCGAGATTCAACAACATTTCAAGCAACTCGCACAATATTCCAAATACCCTAACCAATACACCAAGCCACCCGAAACCTTCCAACTTCCATAGGAACCACAACAACACATTTCTTTTCCTCCAAATTCATAAACTACACCAACACTCCACATTTAGCAACATTAACCACAATAATACAAAAACTATATTAAAATTACATTATTTCTTCCAACGACCTACAAACGATTCCAACTTCCATTTAAATCATTAAACCATCATTTTCATTATGGAATCCATGCAACAACAACCAAAACATGCTAAATAAAATTAGTTCCTCATTCCTACACACAACACACATATTCGGCCACACACCAATATCCATGTTTTCATGAATTTCATCCATTTATACTTACTACAACACACATAAACCATCCATAACACATGAAAAATGAGATTGAACCTTACCTTTTCCACTTAGTTTTTCACTTGACTAGAGTTGGTGCTTGCATGAACCAAGGATTTGCTTACTCTAACAATTATTCCATGTTGTTTAGCACCTTCCAAATAGTTGAAAACCTAGGAGAAAATATTTTTTTCTCATCAAATTCTGATGGCCAAATTCAGCCATGCTTGGCCGAATACTACTCTCCTCTCTTGTTCTCCATTTTTCTTGAAGTTTCCTGGGTGGAGAATGATAAAGATGACTAATTAATCATCTTTATAACTTATATTATACTTCCATGTGGCCCATGGCCCACAAGTCATGTGCATGGCCACATGGCTTTTAATTTCATGAAAATTAAGTCTCCAAATTTCCTCTTTTGGCCCCATATTTCATGAAACATTAGTTTCCATAATTTCACTTTCAACCCCAAATTTTTCTTATTCCAAATTTACCCTTAACACCCCATACCAATGAAAAGATGAATATGCAACTTGTGCATTAAAACAAAATCGAAGGTCAAAATTCGCAACCTCGTATCCCGAAATGGTCTTGTCCTTAACTTTTCATGGTTGGCTCGGAATGTCCCAATGTACAAAAATATGAGATATAACACTAGAATATATAGAGTGGGCGGAAACTTTAAGAGGTCGCGTAGGTCGAGGCGGACTAAATCGGTGAAGAGAAAGAAGGTGCGTTACAACTGTAGAATTAGGGTGAGTTTGAATAGCGTTTGGGAATGTTTTGTAAGCAAGATAGTAGTAATTATGTTTATATAGATATGCATATAATATCCTGTATATGGCTATATCGGCGGATATGTGTATTTAAGAAATAACGCAATGCTAAGTATATGGAAGGCATTAATCGGACGGGGGGTAACGCAGTTCAAGTGAAAAGAAAAATGAATGGCACAAATGTTACAGGGCAAGCTGATGCTGTTTTCGCTACAGGTTAAGCTTAGGAAGTACTAACACAATGATATTTGGAAAAAAAAGAAAGTGCCGCCTGATTGAGATTGGGAAATGCGGACACAGGGCAAAATATAATCAGGCAATAACATAAGTACACCCCTAAAGGGGGGAAGCGGGTGTGAGAAATGCAAGTGCCAGATAGAGACAATCAACACTACAAAATATTGGATACGGATACTCGGGCCTAAGGTAGGATTCCTTGCCGAGACAAGTTAGTAAGATCCAAAAGCTAGAAAAAGGGGTAGAAGCTAGGATGGTAATTGAGATAGTGCTGAGAATTAATTGTAGAGATCTTGAATGATATGACAATAGGAAGTGGAGACTTAACGGGGAATACGACAAGAGAACGATAGCGAGTAACTTACAGAGACGTTGTGAAAGGTAACATTACGGTCTTGGATTAAAGGCCGAGATGGGAGCAATAAGGTTGTTCGCTAATGATATCGCGACCTATGAGTAGTAAGGGAGAAAAATAGAAGACCTCCTATAGTAGGAAGTAGGAACATCGAGAGGGTGAATAAAGGAAAGGAAAAGAGTAGGACGGGATAGGCTACAAGCGAATGTTAGGACGGAAGGAAGATGTGGGCGAGAGTGAACTAAAAGAGAAAGATCGTGATCGAGAATGAGTGTACTCTATACAAAGGGTACAAGAATAGTTATGCAACCTACGAATATTTGTATGTTAAGAATGAGAACAAGCGAATATCTAATGAGAAAAGTTTGGATTCAGTAATAACAATATGGTGATCATATTCTGGGTGCATTAAGGAAAGATGTAAAGAAGGTTTGAGCTAAACTACCGAGATAGAAGTAGTACTGAGAACAAACAGGACATGACTATGGTTGAACCAAAGATCTATTCCGGTACCGGTTGTAAGAGCAAAGAGGCGGAGACAAAGTAAAACATAAGGATTAGTAAAGCCACGCTAAGTTATTTTTGGGCTAATTTGAACACCTTCGCATATTTTTGTAAAGATTGCAACATAATGTGTGACCGGAAGGTTGCAGGCAAGATCTGAGCAAAGGGACGGTAGCAGAGTTCGAATTAAAGATAAAGGAATGATACGAGACAATGTGCCTGGAGTGATACAAGCCGAGTAAAGGAAGATTATAAGATGATTTAAGCAAGATGGTCAAGCTAACTGGTTACTAAAAGAGGGTGAATTTATACGTCAAATTCCTTCAGAATTATATTAGCTGATGATAGTTAAAGCAGGGGACGGCTATTAGCAGCTCAGAAATGACAGAAATCTTATGACGGCAATGGGCGTCAACACTTAGAACTCCAGATTGGCGAGTGGGTATGCTTGAAGATAATCACCCATGAAAGGTGTAATGAGATTCCACAAGAAGGAGAAGTTTAACCCGAGATACCCGAGATATATTGGACCTTATTACATTGCTCGTAAGGTAAGAAGGTTGCGTACTAAGGACGTGGCTGTTGTTAAGGTATTGTGGCGGAATAATAACAGAAAGGAGATGACTTGAGAAGCTGAAGAAGAGGTGAAGAAGAAGTATGACTAGTAGATGAGACTGTATGTTATAGTGATAAAGGAAACCCCCTGAAATTCTTATAAAGCCTTAAGAGTTTAGTTTAACATTCGAGGACGAATGTTCTAAAGGGGGGGAAGGATGTTATATCCCGTATTTTGTACATTGGAATAATCCGAGCTAGTTGTTATATCCCGTATTTTGTACATTGGGACAATCCGGATTAACTATGGTAAGTAAGGGATAAAACCATTCCGGGATACAAAGTCGGGACTTTTGACCTTCGATTTTATTTTAAGACATAAGTTGTTCATGAATTTGTTGGCATGGAACATTTAGAAAAATTTGGGACCAAAAGTGGAATAATTGGAAGTTGGAAATCATGCAAATTAGGCCATTTGGCCGTGTAGCTTTGGAGTGGTTCCCACACATTTTGTGGCCAATTTTAATTGGTCCAACACATGTGTGGGCCATGGACACATGTATAATTCATGTGGGAGCATAAAAGATGACTACTAAGTCATCTTTCTTCATTCAACACTTAGAAAAAAAAAAGGAAGAACTTGGATGAACAAGAGAAGGCCATTCGGCCAAGACTCCAAAAATTGAAGTCCAAAATTAGCCATCCCAAAAATATTTTCTTCAAGCAAATCCACTAATTGGAGGTCCCTAGGTAACGTGGAAGTGTTGTTGGAGCGAACAAACCATCCGTTTTGTCAATCGCAAACCCTAGCCTAGTTGTGAAGTTGAAGAAGAAAGGTAAGATTTAATCTTGTTTTATGTGTTATGAATGATGTATGCATGTTTTAGTATGTCAATATGGGTGAAATTCATGAAATATGGTATGTTGGAGTTGAGGCCGTGTGTTTGGTATATAGCCGTGTAGGTGTGTGTGTTGTGTTGGGGTGATGAACTAAATTCTAGCTAGCATGTTTTGATTGATTGTAGTGTGAAGGAATGGATGAGAATCATCAATATGTGTGTGTGTAGTGTTGGCCGAATATGGCTTATGTAGTGTAGCAAAGAATGGATAAATTCTATTTGGAATTTTTATTGTTGTCGTTATGAATTCTATGTTGGAAATGAGAGTTTAATGACTCGAGAATGATGTTGTAATTGTATGGGCTGATTTGGAGGATTGTGTGCATTTAATGTAATTTTTATATTTATGAGAATGACATTGTTAGAGTGTGTATTGTTGGTGCAAATCATGATTTGGAAGTGAGGGATGTGTTATGGATGTGGTTCTCGGGTTTGGGCAGTTTTCGGGTAAGTTGGGGTGTTGTTTGGGATGTTTGAAATGTTGTGTGAATTGTTTGAAATGTCCTTGAATATTGTTGGTATGGGTTCGGGTTAGTATTTGAATGTATAAGCGTTGATGTTGGCTTGAATGTAAGCCGTTGAATTGAATATAATGAATGTTGTTGGATTATGTAGAAAGAGTATTTAATGCTAGAATGCGTTTTGAATTGGTTATTGATGTTTCTAGTTTGGTTGTTGGTGTTGTTGTTGTTGATTTGGCCGAGTTAAATTCTCGGGGTTGGCCTATTTACAGGGGAAATGCTGCCCAAATTTCTGTAGAATTAAGTGCTAGTTTGGGATTAAATGCCTAAATGTTCATAGCTAATATTTGATATCCGTTGACGTTGTGTAGACCTTGGGGAGCCCGAGGCGTAGGTTGGGATTAGCTTGAGTTTGGATTAGCTTTGAGAGCGATCGAGGTATGTAAAGCTCAACCCTTCCTTCTTTTGGCATGCCTTAGTTACAAATAGGCTATGACACGAGCCTCGAGAAAATTATATTCTCGCAATCCGAGCATGTCTATGTTTCTTGTTTGTTTCTTAGTATTCGTATGTTTGATGTGATGAAATATTGGCCCTTATGTCTTTGGAATAATTGATTTCCAATTGTTGCATAAAAAGTTTCATTTTTAAAGGGTTCCGTAACTACGAACGACCGTAACTTTCACAGAAAGGCTCGGATTGACTCGATATTTTCGTAGGAGATTTTATGGCGTATGATGAGTATGTTTCCATAGGCAGGCCCGGCTCGGGTCGACACCCGTACGTGGGTCCCGCGACTTTCCTTTATGTAACTCTAATGACTTTTGAAAGAATTTGGTATGGCTATTATCCCGATTTCCAAGTATGGTCATTTTACTTATCTTTGAGTCTATGATAATGATTTTATACATATGGTTACTCACGACTCTGCTCGTGCATTCTGTTTTATCTTTCGCCGAGTCCCGGGCCGGTTATGTTGTCGTGCGCACTATGTTATACTCCGGTGTTATGCTGTGTAATGGTTCACCGAGCCCCTCGCTAGGGAACCCGGGTTCCGCCTATATTTGGTGTTATGTGTGTGTATGGCGGTATCTCGTGTTATGATGTGTGATGGGGATATGGAGATTCGAAACTTTCGGTGTTATCTTTGTGTTATGGTGCCATCGACGGGCGGCGACCATATTTTACGAGCCCTGTGCATGATTTGTATTTTGAAAATAAACATTTTGGTATTTGGATATGCTGCACTTACGTTGCTTTCGATTATGATTGATTTGTTTTCTCTATCTTCTCGCTTGCATACTCGTACATATTTCATACCGACCCCACTTTCTTCGGGGTCGCGTTTCATGCCCGCCATGTACGGACGTCCGGTTCGGTGATCCGCCGGTTTAGGACGCCTATTCTGCTTTTGGAGTGCTCCCTTTATTCGAGCCCACATTTTGGTATATATTCGTTCGAACAACGCATATGTATTTGTTTGTTCGGGGGTACGGCGGGGCCCTATCCCGTCATATGATCCGTTGGTCCGTTTGAGGTACGTAGACGTATATGTGGGTTGTGCCTATTCGCTGTGTGTGTTCGTATGATATATGTTCGGGCGATCCTATTCGCCGTGGAAGCCTTGTCGGCTTGCATTTGTATATGTTTTGGGCCGTTGCGCCATATGATAGCCCTTGGAAAGTTTCGATATATATGTTTTGTGTTTGAGACGGTTTGAGATAATTTGAGACGGCGTCGATATTTGTATGCGCATAAGCCATCCGTATGTGATTCGAGTTTGAAGAATGTGTTTGGGTGCCCGGCTCGGGCACTAGTCACGGCCTACGGGGTTGGGTCGTGACGAAGTAATATCGAAGCATTCGTCCTCGGAATGTCTACAGATCGTGTCTAGTAGAGTCTTGTTTATCGATGTGTCGTGCACCACATCTATAAACAGGAGGCTACAGGATATTTAGGATGTTATCTTCCCTTCTGATCTTAGATCGTGCGATAAAGCTGTGTTATCAGGATGACTCGCTCTCTAACGAAATGTTATGTTTTCGCTACGCCTCCGAGGAAGGCCACGGCTGCCCCCCGAAGGGCAAGTCTACGATAGTTGGTGAGATATAGGCCCGGAGAGTTACTAGGGCCCGTGCTGAGCCTGTACCTGAGATTGTGCCCCCGACAGCCAGTTCGGCTACACCGCCAGTATCTGAGGGGCTTGGAGCAGCGACAGCTGCAGGTCAGGGGGCGGCTCCACCGCCAGCTCCCGAGGTTCGAGTACCCGAGCCTCCGGCTCCTCAGCCAGGGGCGGAGGATCGGGCGATGCGAGTGGCGGTCCAGTTATTGACTAAATTGGTAGCAGGGCAGGCCCACAGGCACGGAGTAGGGGGTGATCAGGCGGACCGACGTGATAGTTCGAGGGCCCGTGATTTTCTGACATGTAATCCACCAGAGTTTTTCAGGTCAAAGCCCGCAGAGGACCCTCAGGAGTTTATCAGACAGACGCTGCGTACATTACGATTGATTAAGGCGATCGAGATCGAGTCTGTCGAGTTGGCATCATACCAGTTACGGGATGTAGCCGCAAATTGGTATGAGTCCTGAGTATTGTCCAGAGGTGAGGGTGCCCCTCCAGCCGTGTGGGGGCGAGTTTGCGAGGCCTTTCTAGCCCATTTTCGCCTCCCGAGCTACGGCGAGCCGCAGTAGGCATTCCTCGCTATTGAGACGAGAGGGGCGAGGACCGTCCGGGAGTACAGTTTGAAGTTCGATTCGCTGGCCAGTTATGCGGCCGCTTATGTAGCTGATATGACTGACCGGATGCACCGGTATGTGATGGGACTAGATCGCTATTTGGTCAATAGTTGTTTGGTGATGGCGGCCCCGGCCAGGTATGGATATTGCCGTGTCCGGGCACACGCCCGGGGTAAGGAGGACCGGCACGGCAGGCGTCGGCCGATAGAAATTATGATAGGGGCCGGCCCGAGGGCTAGATTCGGCCGGGTATCCGGGGAGTTTTGAGGCGGGCGGCCTCGGCGGCGGCGAGAGCGGTATATCCTCCCCAGCCAGTATGGGGCACACCCCCACAGTTTCGTTGTTGAATCTCTCTTTGATTAATCAATGCGTGATATTCCGAATCCTCATTACTAATGGAATCCAAATGATCTCTGGATTGATCAGAAGATCCGCATATGTTTGGTAAAGAGAATAATCTTATCCTTTGAGAATAATCAAAAATGGACAGTGTTCAATTCGAACATGAAAACGTGACTAAATTGGTCCTAGTTACTCTTCGGGGCGGAGTGGAAAAAGGCGGGGATTCTCGGCAGGAGATCAGAGGGTGCAGGATATTCAAGGGCAGGCGTAGCTCCACGGTTTCAAGCTCACAGGGGGACAGAGGTTCCAGCCAGTTGAGGCCACCCAGACCTCCGTGTCCCCACTGTAGGAGGCAGCACCCTGGAGAGTGTTTTTGTGCCATCGGTGCGTGTTTTACTTGTGGCCGTCAGGATTATCTGATGAGAGATTGCCCGGTTAGGGGTGGTGCAGGTAGCGCAGCTCAGCCTACCGGGTCCTCGGTGGTTCATCTTCATCCTCGGTAGCTATGCGCCTGCGGGGGCGAGGTATGCCGGCACCGGCAGGCGCGCGGCAGAGGTCGTGGCGAGTTCTCGGTTCTAGCGGTCCTTCAAACCGCATATATGCATTGGCCACGGGACCGGGGGAGGGGTCGCCTAATGTCGTTACGGGTATACATCGGTCTTCTCTCGAGATGTATATGCACCGATAGATCCCGGCTCTACTTTATCATATATTTCTCCCCTTGTTGCTAATAAAATTGGGATAGAATCTGAACCGATAGAGCCTTTTGAGGTAGCTACACCGGTAGGGGATTTTGTTATAGCCAGACAAGTTTATAGAGACTGTTCGGTAATTATCTGTGGCCGCTGCACTAAGGCGGATACGGTAGAGTTAGATATGACTGAGTTCGATGTTATTATGGGTATGGATTGGCTAGCTTCTTGTTATGCTAATGTTGACTGTCAAAAGAAGATAGTCCGTTTCTAATTTCCAGGAGAACCAGTTATAGAGTGGGCAGGTAATACTGCATCGCCGAGGGGTAAGTTTATTTCATACCTCAAGGCAAGAAAAATGATCAGAAAGGGCTATATTTATCATTTGGTTCGGGTACATGATTTAAAAGCAGAGGCACCGACTCTTCAGTCAGTCCCAGTGGTTAATGAATTTCTAGATGTATTCCCAGATGAGCTTCCAGGTCTTCCCCCTGAGCGGGAGATAGAGTTCGCCATTGATCTGCTGCCAGATACTCAGCCTATATCTATTCCTCCGTACAGAATGGCACCTGCAGAATTGAAGGAGCAGCTGAGGGATTTATTAGAGAAGGGCTTTATTAGGCCCAGCACATCACCCTGGGGAGCGCCGGTATTGTTTGTGAGGAAGAAGGATGGGTCGCTGCGGATGTGTATTGATTACCGGCAGCTGAATAAGGTAACCATCAAGAATAAATACCCCCTCCCCAGGATTGATGATTTGTTTGATCAGTTGCAGGGTGCCAGGTGTTTCTCGAAGATAGACCTGCGGTCAGGCTATCATCAGGTACGGGTACGAGAGGCTGATATTCCTAAGACAACATTCAGGACCCGATATGGGCATTATGAATTCAGAGTGATGTCTTTTGGGCTGACTAATGCTCCAGCCGTATTTATGGACCTGATGAATCGGGTATTCAGACCGTTCTTAGATATGTTCGTGATTGTATTTATTGATGACATCTTGGTTTATTCACGATCAGAAGCAGACCATGCAGGTCATTTGAGGACGGTACTTGGCGTACGCCGACACCAGAAATTGTATGCTAAATTTTCTAAATGTGAATTCTGGCTGACTTCAGTGGCATTCTTGGGGCATATTATTGGAGCTGATGGCATCCGGGTGGATACCTAGAAGATTGAGGCCGTAAAGAATTGGCCTAGACCTACGACACCTACTGAGGTGCGTAGCTTTCTGGGATTGGCCGGTTATTACAGGAGATTTGTAGAGAAGTTTGCTTCGATTTCAGCGCCTTTAACAAGGCTGACTCAGAAGGGAGCTAAGTTCCAGTGGACTGATGCTTGTGAACGCAGCTTCCAGTTGCTGAAGGAGAAGTTGACTACGGCTCCAGTTCTGACACTTCCCGAGGGTCCAGATGGGTATGTTATTTATTGTGATGCTTCTGGTGTTGGTTTGGGGTGTGTATTGATGCAGCATGGCAGAGTCATAGCTTATGCCTCCCGGCAGCTCAGAAAGCACGAGAGAAATTATCCTACTCATGATCTGGAGCTAGCCGCGGTAATTTATGCTTTGAAGATGTGGAGACATTATCTATATGGTGTTCACGTTGATATTTATACAGATCACAAGAGCCTCCAGTACATCTTTAAGCAGAAGGAGAGCTGAACTTGCGGCGAGAGGAGGTGGTTAGAGTTCTTTTAAAAGATTATGATGTTGATATTCTATACCATCCTGGGAAAGCTAATGTTGTGGCAGATGCACTCAGCCGTAAGTCTATGGGCAGTCTAGCGGACGTGCCATCAGAGAGGAAAGAAATGGTTCGCGAGATCCATCAGTTGGCTAGTCTTGGAGTCCGCTTGGCTGATTCTGGAGATATTGGGGTTTCTGTTCGAGGAATTGCTGAATCCTCTATTACGGAGGAGATAAAGCAGCGTCAGTATGAGGATCCTATTCTGGCACAGTACAGAGATACAGCCCGGGCAAAGGAGAAGACCCCGTTCGAGATTACACCTGATGGAGTTCTATTACACAGGGGCAGATTATGTGTACCTGACGTTGCAGGGCTGCGGCGACAGGTTATGGGCGAGGCACATTATGCCCGTTATTCTGTTCACCCAGGGTCGACGAAGATGTATCATGATCTCAGATGCTTATATTGGTGGGATGGTATGAAAAGAGATATAGCAGAGTTCGTCGCTCAGTGCCCAAATTGCCAGCAGGTTAAGATCGAGCATCAGAAGCCCGGTGGATTATTACAGGAGATGGAGATACCGTCGTGGAAGTGGAAAATAATTAATATGGACTTTATTACAGGCTTACCTCGCACTCCACGGAGGTATGATTCCATATGGGTTATTGTTGATAGGCTGACAAAATCAGCCCATTTCCTCCCAGTCCGGACTACGTATTCAGCTGAGGATTATGCCAGGTTATATATTAAGGAGATTGTGAGACTTCATGGAGTTCCCGTATCTATTATCTCCGACAAAGGTGCCCAGTGTACAGCTAATTTCTGGAGATCATTTCAGGAAGGATTGGGGACACAGATGAGTCTCAATACAGCATTCCATCCCCAGTCTGACGGACAGGCCGAGCGCACTATTCAGACACTGGAAGATATGTTGCGGGCCTGTGTTATTGATTTCAGGGGTAGCTGGGATGATCATTTGTCGCTTGTTGAATTTGCTTATAATAACAGCTACCACTCCAGTATTCAGATGGCACCATATGAGGCTTTGTATGGCAGGAAGTGCAGGTCACCGATTGGCTGGTTTGATGTTGGGGAGACTGAATTGATTGGCCCAGATATGATCCAGCAGGCAGTTGATAAGGTGAAGCTTATTCGGGAGAGGTTACTAGCAGCCCAGAGTCGACAGAAATCATATGCAGATAATCGCCGTCGACATTTAGAGTTTCAGATTGGTGATTGGGTATTCCTGAAAGTGTCACCCATGAAAGGTGTTATGAGATTCGGCAAGAAAGGAAAGCTCAGTCCGAGATATATTGGGCCTTATCAGATCATCCGTAAAATAGGCAAGGTTGCCTATGAATTAGATCTGCCAGCTGATTTGGGAGCAGTGCATCCGGTATTCCACGTGTCTATGCTTCGCAAATGCATTGGTGACCCTTCCAGAATATTTCCTGTAGATGATATCCAGGTCACAGAGGAGCTATCCTATGAGGAGCAGCCTATAGCCATATTGGATCGTCAGGTAAGAAAGTTGCGGAATAAAGATGTGGCTTCCGTTAAGGTGCTATGGCGAAATAATAACCGGGAAGAAATGACCTGGGAAGCTGAGGAGCAGATGAAGAAGAAGTATCCTCACTTATTTCCAGTGCCTACAGGTAATTTAAATTCCTTACTTGACTGTGTTGATAAATGGCTGAATTGTGTGTGTGATAGCTATAAAAGAACTCCCCCGAAATTGCTTATAAGATCCCGTAAGGTTAATCTAACATTCGAGGACGAATGTTCTAAAGGGGGGGAGGATGTTATATCCCGTATTTTATACATTGGGACAATCCGGATTAACTATGGTAAGTTAGGGATAAAACCATTCCGGGATACAAAGTCGGGACTTTTGACTTTCGATTTTATTTTAAGACATAAGTTGTTCATGAATTTGTTGGCATGAAACATTTAGGAAAATTTGGGACAAAAAGTGGAATAATTGGAAGTTGGAAATCATGCAAATTAGGCCATTTGGCCGTGTAGCTTTGGAGTGGTTCCCACACATTTTGTGGCCAATTTTAATTGGTCCAACACATGTGTGGGCCATGGACACATGTATAATTCATGTGGGAGCATAAAAGATGACTACTAAGTCATCTTTCTTCATTCAACACTTAGAAAAAAAAAAAGGAAGAACTTGGATGAACAAGAGAAGGCCATTCGGCCAAGACTCCAAAAATTGAAGTCCAAAATTAGCCATCCCAAAAATATTTTCTTCAAGCAAATCCACTAATTGGAGGTCCCTAGGTAACGTGGAAGTGTTGTTGGAGCGACCATCCGTTTTGTCAATCGCAAACCCTAGCCTAGTTGTGAAGTTGAAGAAGAAAGGTAAGATTTAATCTTGTTTTATGTGTTATGAATGATGTATGCATGTTGTAGTATGTCAATATGGGTGAAATTCATGAAATATGGTATGTTGGAGTTGAGGCCGTGTGTTTGGTATATAGCCGTGTAGGTGTGTGTGTTGTGTTGAGGTGATGAACTAAATTCTAGCTAGCATGTTTTGATTGATTGTAGTGTGAAGGAATGGATGAGAATCATCAATATGTGTGTGTGTAGTGTTGGCCGAATATGGCTTGTGTAGTGTAGCAAAGAATGGATAAATTCTATTTGGAATTTTGATTGTTGTCGTTATGAATTCTATGTTGGAAATGAGAGTTTAATGACTCGAGATTGATGTTGTAATTGTATGGGCTGATTTGGAGGATTGTGTGCATTTAATGTAATTTTTATATTTATGAGAATGACATTTTTAGAGTGTGGATTGTTGGTGCAAATCATGATTTGGAAGTGAGGGATGTATTATGGATGTGGTTCTCGGGTTTGGGCAGTTTTCGGGTAAGTTGGGGTGTTGTTTGGGATGTTTGAAATGTTATGTGAATTGTTTGAAATGTCCTTGAATATTGTTGGTATGGGTTCGGGTTAGTATTTGAATGTATAAGCGTTGATGTTGGCTTGAATGTAAGCCGTTGAATTGAATATAATGAATGTTGTTGGATTATGTAGAAAGAGTATTTAATGCTAGAATGCATTTTGAATTGGTTATTGATGTTGCTAGTTTGGTTGTTGGTGGTGTTGTTGTTGATTTGGCCGAGTTAAATTCTCGGGGTTGGCCTATTTACAAGGGAAATGCTGCCCAAATTTCTGTAGAATTAAGTGCTAGTTTGGGATTAAATGCCTAAATGTTCATAGCTAATATTTGATATCCGTTGACGTTGTGTAGACCTTGGGGAGCCCGAGGCGTAGGTTGGGATTAGCTTGAGCTTGGATTAGCTTTGTGAGCGATCGAGGTATGTAAAGCTCAACCCTTCCTTCTTTTGGCATGCCTTAGTTACAAATAGGCTATGACACGAGCCTCGAGGAAATTCTATTCTCGCAATCCGAGCATGTCTATGATTCTTGTTTGTTTCTTGGTATTCGTATGTTTGATGTGATGAAATATTGGCCCTTATGTCTTTGGAATAATTGATTTCCAAATGTTGCATAAAAAGTTTCGTTTTTAAAGAGTTCCGTAACTACGAACGACCGTAACTTTCACAGAAAGGCTCGGATTGCCTCGATATGTTCGTAGGAGATTTTATGGCGTATGATGAGTATGTTTCCATAGGCGGGCCCGGCTCGGGTCGACACCCGTACGTGGGTCCCGCGACTTTCCTTTATGTAACTCTAATGACATTTGAAAGAATTTGGTATGGCTATTATCCCGATTTTCAAGTATGGTCATTTTACTTATCTTTGAGTCTATGATAATGATTTTATACATATGGTTACTCACGACTCTGCTCGTGCATTCTGTTGTATCTTTCGCCGATTCCCGGGCCGGTTATGTTGTCGTGCGCACTATGTTATACTCCGGTGTTATGCTGTATAATGGTTCACCGAGCCCCTCGCTAGAGGGCCGGGTTCCGCCTATTTGGTGTTATTTTTTGTGTACGGCGTTATCTGTGTTATGATGTGTGACGGGATATGGAGATTCGAAACTCTTACGGTGTTATCTGTGTTATGGCGCCATCGACGGGCGGGCGACCATATTTTCTGAGCCCTGTGCATGATTTGTATTTTGAAAATAAACATTTTGGTATTTGGATATGCACTTACTTTCTGTACTTCTGTTTCGATTATGATTCAGATTTGTTTACTATATCTTCTGCTTTGCATACTCAGTACATATTTCGTACTGACCCCCTTTCTTCGGGGGCTGCGTTTCATGCCCGCAGGTACAGACGTACAGTTCGGTGATCCGCCAGTTTAGGACACCTATTCTCGTTCTTTGGAGTGCTCCCTTTATTTCGGAGCCCACATTTTGGTATATATTCATTCGATGCATATGTATTTGTTTGTTCAGAATGCACGGCGGGGCCCCGTCCCGTCATATGATTCGTTGGTCCGTTTAGAGGTCGTAGACGTATATGTGGGTTGTGCCTATTCGTACAGGTGTCTTCGTATGATATATGTTCGGGCGATCCTATTCGCCGTGGCGACCTTGTCGGCTTGCATTTGTATATGTTTTGGGCCGTTGCGCCATATGATAGCCTTGACGGCTCACATATATATATGTGTTTGTGTTTGAGACAATGAGATAATTTGAGAAAGCATCTGATATTTGTATGCGCAAGCCATCATCCGTATTTGATTCGGGTTTGATGAATGTGTTTGGGTGCCCGGCCGGGCACTAGTCACGGCCTACGGGGTTGGGTCGTGACACTAGTTGTAATAAGTTAAGGACAAGACTATTCTGGGATACGAGATGGGGACTTTTGACCTCCGATTTTATTTTAAGGCATAAGTTGCTTGTGATTTTATTGGCATGGAATATTAAGGAAATTTGGGGCTAAAAGTGCATTATGGAAAACTTATAATTCATGAAATTAAAGGGGCATGTGGCCGGCCATACATGTGGTGTGGGCCATGGCCACATGGAAGCTTAATATATGTTAATAAAAGATGACAAAGTGATCATTTTCATCACCTTCACCCTTAGAAAATTGTAGAAACTTGGAGAAAAACAAGAGAAGGCCATTCGCCAAGATGAGCAAAAATTGAAGTCCAAAAATCTTCATCACAAAATTATTTTCTTCTAGGAATTCAACCCATTGGAAGGTCCTCTTTAACGTGAGGTAGTTGTTGGAACAAGCAAAACACTTATTCTTGCAAGAACAAACCATAGCCAAGTTGAGAAGTCAAGTGCTAAGGTAAGGTTTAATCTCTTTCAATGTATGTTATGGATGATTTGTACATGTTGTAGTATGTAGAAATGGATGGAACTCATGAAATATTGCATGTCAAGTTGGGCCGTGGGTGTTGTTGTGATTTGTACATGTTATGTTGTGTAGGAGTGAAGAATTAATTTTATTTAGCATGTTTGGTTGTTGTTGTTGTGGATTCTAGGATGAAAATGAAGGTTTAGTGATTCAAGTTGAAGTTATAGCCGTTTGTAGCTTATTGTCGAAGCTAATGCGATTCTAACATAGTTTCTTGCATTTATAAGAATAATGTTGCTAATGTGTGGATTGTTGGTGTAGTTTATGAGTTTTGGAAGAAAAAAATGTGTTATTGTTGTTCATGTGGAGTTGAGGAGGTTTCGGGTGGAATAATGGTTTGGTTGGGTTGTTTGAATATTGTGCGGATTGCTTGAAATGTTCTTGAATCTTGTTTGAACGATCTCGGATTAGTACTTGAATGTGCGTGTCACACCCTTAATCCGATAGGGTGTGATGGGCACCCGACCCTTACCTAGGGCCGAGCGAACCCGCTGACTCTCGTGACACTCATAATCATATTGGGCCCTCATAGCATAACATAAGTACATAATGAAAATTTTTCGAAAAACAAACATGCCTTTCATCTTTATCAAATCAAATAAAACTAGTACCGTATGAATTCTGTAAACATATGAAGTTCGTAACATAATGCATATTGATACATCGGCTTACATAGCCGCTTACAAAACTGACATCTTATATACATGACACTGTCTGCAAAGTCTCTAACATAACTCCAGATTTCATAACATAAGCACTCTGACTCGGCAGCACTCCGGAGAAAATGGAGCTCGCCAATCCCGCTGGAACATCTTCTGCTAATATCTTCAACTCATCTGGGTGTACCTGCGCGGCATGAAACGCAGCCCCCGAAGAAAAGGGGTCAGTACGGAATATGTACTGAGTATGTAAAGCATGAAATACGGTAAGGGATCATACGAAGTAAAAGAGTACGGAAAATCATAAGATTTGCCTTCGAAAACATATATCATGCATGTCATGTTATAAAATCATCGAAGAAACATATATAAAGTGTACAT
>NW_026717995.1:0-14250 GCF_029784015.1 Lycium ferocissimum
ATTTTGGTATAATTTTGTGTGTATATATTCGCAAGTTGTACTTTTAGACGTCTGCGAACAGCGTGGGTATTATGGGGTTTGGTCTTGTCGAGTACTATGTTATTGTACGAGTATAGCGGTAGCCTCTTCGGCCCGCCTTGTCCTATGCCATGTATATATTTATGTATGTGTATATGTTGGTACGTTTCAAGGCGTTTTGAGTTATATCTCGACTTTAGTATTTTATCTAGAACTTCAAAAAAAATTATTATTGAACGCCATTTCTAAGTGTAAGTAGCAAAGGTTGAGTCCTCAGACAGGGTAAGCCCGGCCTCTTGTCACGGCCCTAGGTTGGGTCGTGACAGTCGCCACCCCGTCATTTGGCGCCACAACACATCATACTCCAGAAGATTTCATATCTCCGTAACCCGGCATATCTCCATAACACATCATAACGCCATAACACATCATAACACCAGAATATAAGCGGTACCCGGCCCTCTAGCGAGGGACTCGGCGAACCATAATACATCATACTCTGGAATATAGCATAGTGCGCACGACGACATAACCGGCCCGAGACTCGGCGAAAGATATAACAACAGGATGCACGAGCAGAGTCGTGAGTAACCATATGCATAAAAATCATCATTACAGACTCAACAAATAAGTAAGTAATCAATACTCGGGGGTCGGGATGATAGCCATATTAAGTTCTTTCAAAAAGCCATTAGAACTATACAAAGTAAAGTCTCGGGGACCACGGACAAGTATCAAACCAATCCGGGGCCGCCATTGAAAGTTAGAGCCATTATTCGTTATAGAACCTTCTACGAACATATCGAAGCGATCCGAGCTCGTCTACGAAAGTTACGGACTTTATTCGACATAGAATCCTTAGGATCAAAACTCTTTATGCAACATTTGAAATCCAATCATACAAAAGACATAAGGACCATAAATCGACTATATTAGAAAGGCGAACATCAAGAAGTGAATAAGAATCGTAGACATGCTCAGATCTCATGAATGGAGTTACCCCAAGGCTCGTATCATAGCCTACTTACAACTAAGACATGCTAAAAGAAAGAAAGGTTTGGCTTTACATACCTCGTCCGCTTCCTAAGCTAATCCGGACTTACGTCTCGGGCTTCCCAAGATCTACAACAACGTCATTAGATATAACATTAGTTAGGTACTTAGGAATTCAATCCCAAGCTAGCACTTAATCTACGAGAAATTTAAAGATTTCCATAAATTCGGCAAGAACCCCGAGAATTCAACTCGGCCAAATCATCAACAACAATACCAACAACCATACTAACAACATCAACAATTAACCCAAAATACATTCTAACGTTAGTAACTCTTTTCTACATACTTTGGCAACATTCCATTTACATTCTAATCAACTGCATACATTCAAGCCAACATCAACGCTCACACGTTCAAGTACTAATCCGAAACCATTCAAACAAGATTCAAGAACACTTACAACAATCTGCACAATATTCAAAACAACCCAATCAAAACACCATTCCACCCGAAACCTCCCCAAACCTGACAAGAACAACAACAACACATCTCTTTCTTCCAAATTCATGAACTACACCAACAATCCACACGTTAACAATATCATTCTCACAAATACAAAAACTACATTACAATCACGTTGGCTTCTAAAATAGCCCACAACAATTACAACTTCAACTTGAATCATTAAACTTTCATTATCAACATAGAATCCACAACAACAACAACAACCAAAATACTAAATAAAATTAGTTCATTCCTTGCCATACAAAACAACCCATATTCGGCCACCACCACCACACACAAATTTTATGATTTCCATCCATTCCTACACACTACAACATGTACAAATCATTCATAACATATGAAAAAGAAGATTAAACCTTACCTTTCCCACTTAACTCCACAAGTTGGCTAGGGTTGTAAATGGCACAAACAAATGGTTTGTTGACTCCAACAACTACTCCACATTAATAAGGACCTTCCACTTGGTTGAATTACTAGAAGAAAATTATTTTTTTGATCAATTTTTCATGGACCTTGTTCGGCTATTGCCATGGCCGAATGGCTTCTCTTGTTTTTCTCCAAGGTTCTCTAAGCTTCTAAGGGGTGAAGATGATGAATATAATTAATTGTCATCTTTTAACTACATATATTATGCATCCATGTGGACCATGGCCCACACCCCATATTGCACGGCCACTTGGCCCTTTGGTTTCATGAATTAATAACTTTCCTTAATTCACTTTTAACTCCAAATTTTTCTTAATATTCCATACCAATAAAATCATAAGCAACTTATGCCTTAAAACAAAATCGGAGGTCAAAAGTCTCTACCTCGTATCTCGGAATAGTCTTGTCCTTAACTTATCACAATTAGCTCGGAATGTCCCAATGTACAAAATACGGGATATAACATGAAGAGACCAGCTTCAGATAGTGGGGGTGCTAAGAAGGCCCCTAGAGTATCTCCAGGACCCAGCAGGAGGAGCCTCAGTTATTCTATTGAGACTGATCCCTCGGAGGACCCAATGATTCCTCCGAGTTCTTGACTCCCGGGGAGGAGGACCACCGGAAGGACAGCTATGATACAGATCCGTCTGAGTATTCGTCTGGGACACTGGGGAGGAGATTCCTGAGACCGCACCGGTTGCTCCTATAGTGGAGCACTACGTCAGACCAGCCTCCCCGGTGAGTGTTACAGATTACTCCAGCCCCCTATCCTGGCGGTCGGTAAACCAGGAATTACCGGGTTATCTATATCCCTTGGGCTCAGATGAGGGAGACGACGAAGGCCAGACGAGCAGATGGCGGGTAGACGACGATGAGGAGTACACTTCACCTTATAGTCCACCAGATCAGACTAGAGACCGATCGGCTACAGGTATACGAGTCCTTATTAGAATTTTCTATGTATGTGTATTTGCTGTGTGATTGTTACTTAATAGCGGCGAGCAAAAATCCAAAGGCTGATAACCAAGTATTTATAAGTAACGGCGATCAAGGTGTGTTCACTACTATTGGGAATTCTGGAAGTCTAGGATGGAAAGTAGTCATACTCATAGGTGAAAAGTGAATATTGAGGGTTGAAAAAGGGCTAAAATAGTAATTGTGGAGTCAGAAGAGTAAGAGACCCTTTCTAATTCGGAGGGAGAGGTGTTATGAGAACGTTTTGAAATCTGTTAAGACCTCAACTTACTCCAGGTTATGTGATGAAGGTCATGCGGTGAGGTGAATGCTATCATACTAGCATTGAAGCATCGTATTTCATCAGAGTTCCAAGGTTAAGCGTGCTGGAGTGAGAGAAATTTTAGGATGGGTGACCACGGGAAGTGTACTAAAAGTCCTATAAAGTCGGACACGGGGAGAGCCAAATGAGAAGCTAGAGTAGCCTAAGAGAAATTAGAGTATACAGAGTGGGCAGAAACCTTAAGAGGTCATATAGGACGAGACAGACTGGACCAGTGAGGAGAAAGAAGGTGCTTCATAGCTCTAGGAGCAGGGTAAGTTAAATAGTGATTGGAAATATTTTGTAAGCAAGATAGTAGCAATTATATATATATATATATATATATATATATAGGTATGCACATGATATCCCATACATGGCTACATCAGCGGATATGTGTATTCCGGCAACCAACGTTGCGGTGTATGGAAGGCATTAATCGAACAGGGTAACGAAGTCCAAGTGACAAAAAAAGGAACAAATGTTATAAGGCAAGCTGATGCTGTTTTCACTACAGGTTAAGCTTGGAAGGTTTTAATACAATGATATTTGGAAAAGAAAGAAAGTGAGTAGATGGAAGGTAAGGTGACCAAAATGTCAGAAAAAGCGAAAGAGTAAGAAACATGAGGGAGTAAAGCCTCCAAGAGAGACGACAGGCAAATCACGGGATTATTTGGATAAAAATTTGAAGGTAGGCGTGTGAGAGGGATAGAGTGTGGTAGTACGGAACAAAAGAGGGATGTGTGGGGTTGGAAGAACAGGCTTCGACAAGTGGGGCTAAAGGATAGTGACCACGGCGAGGAATGTGAATGTCACGACCCCACCCCGTAGGCCGTGACTAGCGCCCGACCTGGGCACCCGTGCGTACCAAAATTTCAAAATCGTAACCCAAGTATTTAGAAAGAAAATCGGGGCGCAGTTTCCTCTCGTTTTTCTTACTAACCAAAATTAACACGCACACGTAAAATACCAACAAAGGCCACCCGGGGCCAACAACACAACATATATATATACATACGCGGACCGGCGCCGCGGCGAATGGCATCGCCCAAACACAACATATATACATGCATCTGTACAGAATGACCCTAACCCACAAACATGTCCACGGACCTCTACACAGACAGACAGAATCATATGACGGGACAGGGCCCCGCCGTACCCCTGAACAGACAAATATGTACAATAGAAAGGTATATACCGAAACGCGGGCTCCGGAAGTAAAGGAGCACTTCAACAGCAGAGAGGGTGACCTAAACTGGCGGATCACCAAGTGGCGCGTCTGTACCTGCGGGCATGAAACGCAGCCCCCGGAGAAAGGGGGTCAGTACGGAATATGTACTGAGTATGCAAAGCGGAAACAGTAAAACATAGTCATAACCAGAACAAGGAGTGCGAAAAATGTAGGTAAAATGAACTAATTTATGTGAGCTAATATTAACCGGCTGGTCCAAATCCAGGCCATCCCAATATAGCATACCATATAATATACACACATGTAGGCCGCGGCCGAGAATCCAGCGGCGATATCACACATGCACATACACACTTACCGCGGCCAAGTATCCAGCGGTCAATAGTACCCACATACCGCGGTCGAGTATCCGGCGGTTAATAACGAGCATACCGCGGTCAAGTATCCAGGCAACATCACACATACCGCGGTAGCATCACACACAATGAACAACTAAATGGTTGAGTTAACTTCCCAGAATCCGATGACCAAATATATTTGTTAACATCAGCAAGGGTAGAAACAAGTTCCAGATTTATCAGAATTAGTGTACCAAACTACAGCCTCCTGAAATCGTTCTTATGTCAAAATGTATCATCAACTCAATGAAATAGTTAAAATAATTATCTTATAATAGTCGGAGCAATGGTTAAAAGTTCTCTCTTAATACAAAACCAAATAATCCCAATAGATCATTTAAAAGAGGTCTCGGGGCTAGCGAGCCCACCTCGGTCAAATCAAGGTGGCATACATAATTTTTTACGAATATTGAACCCTATGGAAGCATCCATGAAAGTTTCGAGGCGATCCGAGCTCATTTGAAAAAGTTATGAAAGTGTAAGCATTTTTCCAACAAAAGTAAGGAAAGTACTTCAATTATGCTGAATGAATAGTAACCAAAATCAAACTCGGATTTCTGTGAACAGAACGACCCCCGAGGCCGCTATCCAAACCTAGTATACCTAAGACATGCCTCAGGAAGGAAAGGGTAAGCTTTACATACCTTACACGCGTCTTATGTTCGCTTAAACCCGATTCCCGTTTCCTCCAAAATCTGCAATTGGTCACATTTACCAATTGTCACTTGTAAGTTTTAAAGCTAGAATTGGAAGTAATGCTTGTTTATGAAAATTCCGACAGCACTTCCCTTATACATATACCATCCCCGAGAATCGTCTCGGCTTAAAAATATCAACAACAACAACCCAACAACATCAACAATCATCACAAACCGCATTATGGCACAAATAATCTCCTTTCCACATAGTTCAATAATTTCCATCCAAACTTCACATTATCAAGCCAACATCAACATTTTCCATATTCATTAACTAACTCAATATTATTCAAATACATTCCGATAACGTTCCAAACAATATTCACAAGTTCAAGTATTTCCACCAATTCCATATTCTATCCAAAACTTTCACAATTGCCACAACATTAGCAACTAGCATCGTTTCCTTCCAAATTCATTCACAATAATCATAGTTTGCATTCTAACAACTTCATACTTCAAATTACATGAACTACTACAACATTACACATGATCATTTTATAATCTTACAACATTTTTCCATGACAACAAATACCATTAACCTTCCATTCACTTCATACGAATCATAACAACACAACTAACTAGCTAAATAACATTTAATCCGTTACTCACCACCACCACCATGGCACACGGCCATGAACCACTATCACACACACACGCCATGCACACACACACCTCAATTTCATAATTCCCATCCACTTTTAATCATTATAACATGCAAACTTATCTCATAACTCAAGAAATGAAATTCTTACCTTTTTCTTCAATTTTTTTAACTTTGTCGCAAACGTCGCTCTTTCGCTAAACCAATTATATCACGTCGGAGAGCGTCCCAAACTTGACAAGAATTCAACAAGAATAGAATTTTTGGATCAAAGTAGAAGGCTTGGGAATTTTTTTCTTTTTTTTTTTCTCTCTTCTTTCTCCTTGGCCGTAGCTTCTCTTTTCTTTTTTTTTCTCTCAATCTCTCTTGAAGTTTCTTGAATATAATGGCCCTTTTCTCTCTATTTATTTACTTAATAATTAGAGTCCATGGGCTTGGGCCATTTCCTCTATGGCCGGCCACCTATTTCTTTGGGCCTTGATTTTCCCTTTTTTTTTTTGGCCCAACACTTTGGCTAAATTTGTAATTTCATGAAACAAATTTCCAAAATTCCGATTTTTGTCCTTAACCTTCCTCGAAAATTCCGCACCAATATTTCCATAACCGACATATTGATACTAGAAGAATCCAAATATGGCCTTATTTCTTACAAGCAAAGATTATTCCGAACTTTCCAAATATACAAAAATGCCGGATATAACATCCTCCCCCCCTTTAGAACATTCGTCCTCGAATGTTAAATTAGCCCTACGGGATCTTATAAGCATTTGGGGGAGTTTCTTTTTCAGCCATCGCAAACAATTCATACATTAATCAGAATGACCAATTAAAGAGTTTAAATTACCTGTACCCGCGTCTGGTGGCGCCTCCTGATCCTGTCCACGGGTCAACGCATATAGGCGGTTCGATGGACCGCCGAACCGGGGGCTCCGCCACGGCCTCTCCCACGCCGGGCCGGTGTCGGATACCTCGCCCCCATCGGCGCATGGCTACGGAAGGTGAAGACGAACCGCAACCGACCCGCGGGCCGAGCCGCTCCCCCCGCACCGCCCCCGAGCCGGGCAATCTCTCATATAGGCCCCGCCGGCCCGCAGGTAAAGCAAGCACCCGTGGCACGACGACATTCCCCCCCCGGTGACGCCTCCTACACCGAGGACATCGGGGTAGGGGTGGCCTCAATCGGCTAAATCTGGGTCCACCCGCAATCCCCGGCCCGGGAGCTCGACCCGTCTCTCGGATACCCCGCACCATCCGGGCTCCAACCAATAACCGTGGGGGCATACCGCGCCGGCCGGGGAGGGTATCCGCTTCGTCGCCGCCGAGGCCGCCCGCCTCGTGAATCCCCGAATACCCGGCGCCGGTCCTAGCCCTTTGGGCGGCCTCCGTCATAATCTCTGAAGGACTGCTCTGCTCGATGCCGGTCCTCCATCCCCTGGGCGTAAGCCTGTAACCGGGCGATGTCCATATCCGTCTGTGACGCCATCGCCATGCAACTATCAATCAAGTAGCGGTCCAACCCTATCACATATCGATGCATCCGGTCGGCCATATCCGCCACTATAGCAGGTGCATATCGAGCCAGAGAATCAAACTCCAAATTATATTCACGAACACTCCGACCCCTCTGCCGTATCTGTAAAAATCTGTCAACTCTCGCCCTCCGCAACTCCGGGGGCAAAAAGTGTCGGAGAAAAGCAGCTGTAAACTCGTCCCACTTGGCTGGGGGAGCACTCTCACCCCTAGATAGTCCCCAAGACTCATACCACCGAGAGCGACATCCCGTAGTCTATGCGAAGCTAACTCACCGTACCTCGGTCTCTCGAAGCCCCGACCTGTGTTCAACGAACGCCGCATTTGCCCTCGATAAAGTCATGGGGGTCCTCGTCGGGTTTGGACCCGAAAAACTCTGGGGGACTACATGTCAAGAAAGTCGCGGACCCTCAGACTGTCGCGTCTGTCCGCATCACCACCCACCAGCTCGCGTCCGCGAGTCTGTCCTGCCACTATCGTCGTTAACAGCTGCACGGCCTCCCTCAAAGTCCTGCTCTCGTACCCGCCCGGGGGGAGCCGGGGCCTCCGGGGCCGCGGCGGAGCCGCACCCGGCCCCTCCCGGTAGTGGTGGAGAACCCTCTCGACCGGGGCACAACATCGGCATGGTCCGGGCGCGGCCCCGGTAACCCTCTCGGGCCCGCTAGTCCCTCCTCGTCTCTCGGCACCGCCTTGCCCTTCGGCGCCCGTCGCCTTCTTTGGAGGCATCACCGAAAAAATAGCAAACGGATCGAAAAGAGTCATCCTAATAGCACAGCTCTATCGCACGATCCAAGATCCAAAGAAAAGTAACACCCTAGATGCCTTGTAGCTTCCTATTTATAGATGTGGTGCACAACACACCGATAAACAAGACTCTACAAGACACGGTCTGTGGACATTCCGAGGACGAACCGCTCTGATACCACTTTTGTCACGACCCAACCCCGTAGGCCGTGACTAGCGCCCGACCTGGGCACCCGTGCGTACCAAAATTTCAAAATCGTAACCCAAGTATTTAGAAAGAAAATCGGGCAGAGTTTCCTCTGTTTTTCTTACTAACCAAAATTAACCTGCACGCAGAAAATACCAACAAAGGCCACCCAGGGCCAACAACACAACATATATATATACATACGCGGACCGGCCGCCGCGGCGAATGGCATCGCCCAAACACAACATATATACATGCATCTGTACAGAATGACCCTAACCCACAAACATGTCCACGGACCTCCAAACGTACGTACGTAATCATATGACGGGACGTGGCCCCGCCGTACCCCCGAATAGACAAATATGTACAATAGAAAGGTATATACCAAAAAACGCGGGCTCCGAAGTAAAGGAGCACTTCAACAGCAGAGAGAGGGTGACCTAAACTGGCGGATCACCAAGTGGCGCGTCTGTACCTGCGGGCATGAAACGCAGCCCCCGGAGAAAGGGGGTCAGTACGGAATATGTACTGAGTATGCAAAGCGGAAACAGTAAAACATAGTCATAACCAGAACAAGGAGTGCGAAAAATGTAGATAAAATGAACTAATTTATGTGAGCTAATATTAACCGACTGGTCCAAGTCCAGGCTATCCCAATATAGCATACCATATAATATACACACATGTAGGCCGCGGCCGAGAATCCAGCGGCGATATCACACATGCACATACACACATACCGCGGCCAAGTATCCAGCGGTCAATAGTACCCACATACCGCGGTCGAGTATCCAGCGGTCAATAACGTGCATACCGCGGTCAAGTATCCACATACCGCGGTAGCATCACACACAATGAACAATTAAATGGTTGAGTTAACTTCCGTAATCCGATGACCAAATATATTTGTTAACATCGCCAAGGGTAGAAACAAGTTCCGCATTTATCGAATTAGTGTACCAAACTACAAGCCTCCCCGAAATCGTTCTTATGTCAAAATGTATCATCAACTCAATGAAATAGTTAAAATAATTATCTTATAATAGTCGGAGCAATGGTTAAAAGTTCTCTCTTAATACAAAACCAAATAATCCCAATAGATCATTTAAAAGAGGTCTCGGGGCTAGCGAGCCCACCTCGGTCAAATCAAAGTGGCACACATAATTTTTTACGAATATTGAACCCTATGGAAGCATCCATGAAAGTTTCGAGGCGATCCGAGCTCATTTGAAAAAGTTATGAAAGTGTAAGCATTTTTCCAACAAAAGTAAGGAAAGTACTTCAATTATGTCAATGAATAGTAACCAAAATCAAACTCGGATTTCTGTGAACAGAACGACCCCCGAGGCCGCTATCCAAACCTAGTATACCTAAGACATGCCTCAGGAAGGAAAGGGTGAGCTTTACATACCTTACGCGCGTCTTATGTTCGCTTAAACCCGATTCCCGTTTCCTCCAAAATCTGCAATTGGTCACATTTACCAATTGTCACTTGTAAGTTTTAAAGCTAGAATTGGAAGTAATGCTTGTTTATGAAAATTCCGACAAAGACTTCCCTTATACATATACCATCCCCGAGAATCGTCTCGGCTTAAAAATATCAACAACAACAACCCAACAACATCAACAATCATCACAAACCGCATTATGGCACAAATAATCTCCTTTCCACATAGTTCAATAATTTCCATCCAAACTTCACATTATCAAGCCAACATCAACATTTTCCATATTCATTAACTAACTCAATATTATTCAAATACATTCCGATAACGTTCCAAACAATATTCACAAGTTCAAGTATTTCCACCAATTCCATATTCTATCCAAAACTTTCACAATTGCCACAACATTAGCAACTAGCATCGTTTCCTTCCAAATTCATTCACAATAATCATAGTTTGCATTCTAACAACTTCATACTTCAAATTACATGAACTACTACAACATTACACATGATCATTTTATAATCTTACAACATTTTTCCATGACAACAAATACCATTAACCTTCCATTCACTTCATACGAATCATAACAACACAACTAACTAGCTAAATAACATTTAATCCGTTACTCACCACCACCACCATGGCACACGGCCATGAACCACTATCACACACACACGCCATGCACACACACACCTCAATTTCATAATTCCCATCCACTTTTAATCATTATAACATGCAAACTTATCTCATAACTCAAGAAATGAAATTCTTACCTTTTTCTTCAATTTTTTTAACTTTGTCGCAAACGTCGCTCTTTCGCTAAACCAATTATATCACGTCGGAGAGCGTCCCAAACTTGACAAGAATTCAACAAGAATAGAATTTTTGGATCAAAGTAGAAGGCTTGGAAATTTTTTTCTTTTTTTTTTCTCTCTTCTTTCTCCTTGGCCGTGACCTCTTTCTCCTTTTTTCTCTCAATTTCTCTTGAAGTTTCTTGAATACTAATGGCCCTTTTCTCTCTTTTATTTACTTAATTTGGCCATGCCATGGGCCTAGCCCATTTCCCTCTATGGCCGGCCACCTATTTCTTTGGGCCTTGATTTCTTTTTTTTTTTTTTTTTTTTTTTGGCCCAACACTTTGGCTAAATTTGTAATTTCATGAAACAAATTTCCAAAATTCCGATTTTTGTCCTTAACCTTCCTCGAAAATTCCGCACCAATATTTCCATAACCGACATATTGATACTAGAGGAATCCAAATATGGCCTTATTTCTTACAAGCAAAGATTATTCCGAACTTTCCAAATATACAAAAATGCCGGATATAACAGTGAAGTAAGAGAAAGAATGAGTAGACCTTGCAACGCTGCGGAGAGATTTCCAACTCTCGAGAGATATATTTATAAAGAGACAAGTGGGTAGCCATGTTGGTATAGTGGCCTCAGATATAGAAAAGCTTTCCTAAAAGATGATTTAAGAATAGAACGAATTTGCGCGTTCAAAGTAATATCTCGCTGTGAATGTATATTGATTATAGGCAGCTGGACAAGGTGACCATAAAGAATAAATATCCCCCCTGGATGGATGATTTATTTGACCAACTTAAGGTGCTAAGTGTTTCTCAAAGATAGACCCGCGGTCGCTATCACCGGAGTGCGGGAAGAGGCAGATATTCCAAAGATCGCATTCGGGACCCGATATGGGCACTACGAGTCGGGGTAATGTCTTTTGGTCGACCAATGCTCTAGCTAGCAGTGCTTGTGAATTTGATGAACTGAGTGTTCAAGCCGTTCCTAGATATGTTCGTGATCGTATTTATTGATGATATCCTGGTCTATTCGCGCTCAGAAGAGGAGCATACAGACCATCTGAGGGCGGTACTTGGGGTGCTCCAGCACCAAAAATTGTATGCTAAGTTCTCTAAATGTGAATTCTGGTTGACTTCAGTAACATTCTTGAGGCATATCATCGGAACTGGTGGCCTTCGGGTGGATACACAGAAAAATTGAGGCCGTAAAGACTTGGCCTAGACCTATGACACCTACTGAGGAACGTAGTTTTCTAGGGTTAGAAGGATATTACAGGAGATTTGTGGAGAAGTTTGCTTCGATTTCAGCGCCTTTAACGAAGTCGGCTGGCTCGGGCCCAAGTTCCGGTGGACGATGCTTGTGAATGAAGCTTCCGACGCCGAAGGAAAAGTTGACTACGGCTCCCGCCCGACTCTTCCTAAGGGACCGTATGGTTATGTCATTTATTGTGATGCTTTCGGTCGGGTTAGGTTGTGTATTAATGCGGCGTGACGAGTGATAGCCTATGCCTCCCGTTGACTCGAAGTACGAAAGAAATTATCCTACTCACGGTCTGGAATTAGCAGCGGTAATTCATGCTTTGAAGATATGGAGGCATTATCTATATGGCGTTCATGTTGATATTTTATATCATCCTGGGAAAGCCAACGTTGTAGCAGATGCACTCAGCCGTAAGTCTATGGGCAGCTTGACGGACGTGCAACTAGGAAGGAAAGAAATAGTTCGTGAGATTTATCAACTAGCTAATCTTGGAGTCCGTCTCGTCGATTCTCGGAGATATGGGGGTTTCGTCCGAAAGGTTGCCAAATCCTCTATTATGGAAGAGGTAAGCGACGCCAATATAAGGACCCGTTCGGCACGGTATAGGATACAACCCTTGAAAAGGGAGAAAACCCCATTCGGGATTACCCACGATGGAGTACTACTACATGAGGGCGATTATGTGTACACGGTTGCGGGGCTGCGATGACGGAGTTATGGGAGAGGCACATTATGCCCGTTATTTTGTTCATCGGGATCAACAAAAATGTATCATGACCTCGAGATGCTTGTCTGGTGGGATGGTATGAAGAGGGACATAGCGAGAGGTTGTTGCTCGGTGCCAAATTGCCAACAGGTTAAGATCGAACATCAGAAGCCTGGTGGATTGTTATAGGAGATGGAGATTCTGACTTGGAAGTGGGAAGCAATTATTATGGACTTTATTACAGGTTTACCTCGCACTCCTCGGAAGTATGATTCCATATGGGTTATTGTAGATAGGTGATGTGCCGAGCATTTATGGCACATTCGAGGCCTTTTTACGAGATGTTTTACTTGTTTTTAAGTAAGTCAGTGTCTATTTAATGTGTTTTTAGCGTATTTCAGGTAACAAAACAGATTTGAACCGAAAACGATTGGAAGTGCAGAATCTGGTCGTAAATTCGGTTTACGGACCGTATTCTTAAATACGGGCCGTATTCCATAGCCGTATTAAAGCATAAGGAAAACGAATGTCGCCGAGACATGGTGATTTTCGTCACGACCCAACCCCGCGGTAGGCGCGACCAGGTGTCCTAGCCCCGGACACCCATACGTACTCTACCCGCGGATACGGCATACCAAACAGCTAATTCCGTTCAGACACACATAAATTCATACAGATATAAAATGCATCGCACGAAAATATATATATACACTTAAACTCGTACATAAGCCGTTAGGGCTATCATAGTAGCGAATTACTCAAATCGCGTACTCGTACTTACTTATTAGAACGACAACCACAACCCACAAACATGTCTACGAGGCCTCTAACATACGAACGAGAATCGAAGACGGGACGAGCCCCGCCGTACCCAAATGACCATATGTACAAAACGGACAAACAACGAGAAGATATATACCAAAAATATCGGCTCGGATCGAAGGAGCACTCTCCAATAGAAAAACGGTACCTGGGCGCGGCGTATCTCGAGGTGCGTGTACTGCGGGCACGTAGCGCAATTTCCCCAGAAGAACAGAGAGGGTCGACGAAGGTGTGCCGAGTATGTAAAGCTTTTAAATATAACATACATAATCATAATCGAGTCAAATATGTAAAATCATAACGGACGAGAATCGGATCCGTGGCGGGGTCGACTTACGAGTGTACGGACAAAAATCATAATATGTCGATTTGGGGAATGTGGCGACGAAGTTTCAATACGGACCAAAGGTACAAAATGTGGCCGACGGAAGCACAACGCAAATCGAGATGCACGGAAGTGTGATTATAAATCGTAAACGAGTCCGAGATACGAGAGGTGTAACGACGGACTCTCAAACGAGAACTAGAACTCGAAGTATGACGGACGGAGATCGAGTCGAATCGGACGTGCGGAAATGTGACGGTGATCCTTATCCAAATCGAGT